>NW_026779034.1:900000-1135000 GCF_030144855.1 Hypanus sabinus
GTTGGATGTTCCTAATAACAACGGCTTTTTAATTCTATGTTTCTCTGTAATATTCACGCCTTGATTTTAGCGTTACACTTCAGTCTGCATTGTTAAGGACAAATACGTAACAGAAACTTCAAATAGTTAGTAATGCGAATCAAAACATTAAATTTTCCGAGAAGAGCAAAGTACTAGTGATCCATCTATAACCTTTTAACAATGATTTACAGTCTACCAAATATGTTTCGTGCTTTAATAAAGTTACGTGCTAAAGTAGTTGAAACCGTTTGCACATAGTATAACAGACGTTTGCAAATTAAACGAATAGTATTTGCAATTCCAGCGACAATGCTATACTGCAGGTTACTAAAATTACTTTTCCTTTGTATTGTATGGTGCTAATTATTATCATGACTTTGCGATAGAACTAGCAAGTAGGAATAATGTACGTATACATTGCAAAAATGCGAATAATAGACTTTAAAACACTGATGAAAAGTGAATATTTCAGTTTTCCGGAAAAGAAATGCGTGCTAACTCGATGCAAGCTTATCAATTATACATGATAGAAATGAAGACTACAAATGAAAGGACTCTTATATGCTGCCACTAAATATACAGCAGTTAAGTTATTTACACATGAGAACATTTTTTCCCAGCGATCGTATAACAGCTGAAAGTATAACATCCGTTTTCAAATCAAAACTATCTTATTTCCATCCAGTATAAATTGTATACAGCAGTTTCCTAAATATACTTTTCTTTTTAGAGTTGCATGGTCCTCACTGTTTTCCTGACTTTGCTGTAGAAGCAGACTTAAGCTGAATAATATACGTCCACTTTGCACAAAATGCAAATATTTTTCGGTAAAATGTCCAGATGAAAACTGACCATTTCTGTATTGATTAAAAGAAATTCGTGCTGAGCAGATATAAGCATCTTAATTGTTCATGATACAATTGGAGACTACAACTGACAGGACTCTTATATGTTTTCACTGAAGATACTGTAGATAAATGACTATTTACACATAAGAGAAATTTTTTTCACAAAGAATTCGGTAAATAAAATGTAAACTAAATGATCTGTTGGATGTTCCTAATAACAACGGCTTTTTAATTCTATGTTTCTCTGTACTATTCACGCCTTGATTTTAGCGTTACACTTCAGTCTGCATTGTTAAGGACAAATACGTAACAGAAACTTCAAATATTTAGTAATGCGAATCAAAACATTAAATTTTCCGAGAAAAGCAAAGTACTAGTGATCCATCTATAACCTTTTAACAATGATTTACAGTCTACCAAATATGTTTCGTGCTTTAATAAAGTTACGTGCTAAAGTAGTTGAAACCGTTTGCACATAGACGTTTGCAAATTAAACGAATAGTATTTGCAATTCAGGTTATTAAAATTACTTTTCCTTTAAGTATTGTATTCTATGGTGCTAATTATTATCATGAATTTGCGATAGAACTAGCCAGTAGGAATAATGTACGTATACATTGCAAAAATGCGAATAATAGACTTTAAAACACTGATGAAAAGTGAATATTTCAGTTTTCCGGAAAAGAAATGCGTGCTAACTCGATGCAAGCTTATCAATTATACATGATAGAAATGAAGACTACAAATGAAAGGACTCTTATATGCTGCCACTAAATATACAGCAGTTAAGTTATTTACACATGAGAACATTTTTTCCCAGCGATCGTATAACAGCTCATAGTATAACATCCGTTTTCAAATCAAAACTATCTTATTTCCATCCAGTATAAATTGTATACAGCAGTTTCCTAAATATACTTTTCCTTTTAGAGTTGCATGGTCCTCACTGTTTCCCTGACTTTGCTGTAGAAGCAGACTTAAGCTGAATAATATACGTCCACTTTGCACAAAATGCAAATATTTTTCGGTAAAATGTCCAGATGAA
This sequence comes from Hypanus sabinus, assembly GCF_030144855.1. NCBI lineage: Eukaryota > Metazoa > Chordata > Chondrichthyes > Myliobatiformes > Dasyatidae > Hypanus > Hypanus sabinus. The sequence continues at coordinate 901,915 of NW_026779034.1, forward strand.
AACTGACCATTTCTGTATTGATTAAAAGAAATTCGTGCTGAGCAGATATAATCATCTTAATTGTCCATGATACAATTGGAGACTACAACTGACAGGACTCTTATATGTTTTCACTGAAGATACTGTAGATAAATGACTATTTACACATAAGAGAAATTTTTTTCACAAAGAATTCGGTAAATAAAATGTAAACTAAATGGTCTGTTGGATGTTCCTAATAACAACGGCTTTTTAATTCTATGTTTCTCTGTAATATTCACGCCTTGATTTTAGCGTTACACTTCAGTCTGCATTGTTAAGGACAAATACGTAACAGAAACTTCAAATAGTTAGTAATGCGAATCAAAACATTAAATTTTCCGAGAAAAGCAAAGTACTAGTGATCCATCTATAACCTTTTAACAATGATTTACAGTCTACCAAATATGTTTCGTGCTTTAATAAAGTTACGTGCTAAAGTAGTTGAAACCGTTTGCACATAGTATAACAGACGTTTGCACATTAAACGAATAGTATTTGCAATTCAGGTTATTAAAATTACTTTTCCTTTAAGTATTGTATTCTATGGTGCTAATTATTATCATGAATTTGCGATAGAACTAGCCAGTAGGAATAATGTACGTATACATTGCAAAAATGCGAATAATAGACTTTAAAACACTGATGAAAAGTGAATATTTCAGTTTTCCGGAAAAGAAATGCGTGCTAACTCGATGCAAGCTTATCAATTATACATGATAGAAATGAAGACTACAAATGAAATGACTCTTATATGCTGCCACTAAATATACAGCAGTTAAGTTATTTACACATGAGAACATTTTTTCCCAGCGATCGTATAACAGCTCATAGAATAACATCCGTTTTCAAATCAAAACTATCTTATTTCCATCCAGTATAAATTGTATACAGCAGTTTCCTAAATATACTTTTCCTTTTAGAGTTGCATGGTCCTCACTGTTTCCCTGACTTTGCTGTAGAAGCAGACTTAAGCTGAATAATATACGTCCACTTTGCACAAAATGCAAATATTTTTCGGTAAAATGTCCAGATGAAAACTGACCATTTCTGTATTGATTAAAAGAAATTCGTGCTGAGCAGATATAATCATCTTAATTGTCCATGATACAATTGGAGACTACAACTGACAGGACTCTTATATGTTTTCACTGAAGATACTGTAGATAAATGACTATTTACACATAAGAGAAATTTTTTTCACAAAGAATTCGGTAAATAAAATGTAAACTAAATGGTCTGTTGGATGTTCCTAATAACAACGGCTTTTTAATTCTATGTTTCTCTGTAATATTCACGCCTTGATTTTAGCGTTACACTTCAGTCTGCATTGCTAAGGACAAATACGTAACAGAAACTTCAAATAGTTAGTAATGCGAATCAAAACATTAAATTTTCCGAGAAAAGCAAAGTACTAGTGATCCATCTATAACCTTTTAACAATGATTTACAGTCTACCAAATATGTTTCGTGCTTTAATAAAGTTACGTGCTAAAGTAGTTGAAACCGTTTGCACATAGTATAACAGACGTTTGCACATTAAACGAATAGTATTTGCAATTCAGGTTATTAAAATTACTTTTCCTTTAAGTATTGTATTCTATGGTGCTAATTATTATCATGAATTTGCGATAGAACTAGCCAGTAGGAATAATGTACGTATACATTGCAAAAATGCGAATAATAGACTTTAAAACACTGATGAAAAGTGAATATTTCAGTTTTCCGGAAAAGAAATGCGTGCTAACTCGATGCAAGCTTATCAATTATACATGATAGAAATGAAGACTACAAATGAAATGACTCTTATATGCTGCCACTAAATATACAGCAGTTAAGTTATTTACACATGAGAACATTTTTTCCCAGCGATCGTATAACAGCTGATAGTTTAACATCCGTTTTCAAATCAAAACTATCTTATTTCCATCCAGTATAAATTGTATACAGCAGTTTCCTAAATATACTTTTCCTTTCAGAGTTGCATGGTCCTCACTGTTTCCCTGACTTTGCTGTAGAAGCAGACTTAAGCTGAATAATATACGTCCACTTTGCACAAAATGCAAATATTTTTCGGTAAAATGTCCAGATGAAAACTGACCATTTCTGTATTGATTAAAAGAAATTCGTGCTGAGCAGATATAATCATCTTAATTGTCCATGATACAATTGGAGACTACAACTGACAGGACTCTTATATGTTTTCACTGAAGATACTGTAGATAAATGACTATTTACACATAAGAGAAATTTTTTTGACAAAGAATTCAGTAAATAAAATGTAAACTAAATGGTCTGTTGGATGTTCCTAATAACAACGGCTTTTTAATTCTATGTTTCTGTGTAATATTCACGCCTTGATTTTAGCGTTACACTTCAGTCTGCATTGCTAAGGACAAATACGTAACAGAAACTTCAAATAGTTAGTAATGCGAATCAAAACATTAAATTTTCCGAGAAAAGCAAAGTACTAGTGATCCATCTATAACCTTTTAACAATGATTTACAGTCTACCAAATATATTTCGTGCTTTAATAAAGTTACGTGCTAAAGTAGTTGAAACCGTTTGCACATAGTATAACAGACATTTGCAAATTAAACGAATAGTATTTGCAATTCCAGCGACAATGCTATACTGCAGGTTACTAAAATTACTTTTCCTTTGTATTGTATGGTGCTAATTATTATCATGACTTTGCGATAGAACTAGCAAGTAGGAATAATGTACGTATACATTGCAAAAATGCGAATAATAGACTTTAAAACACTGATGAAAAGTGAATATTTCAGTTTTCCGGAAAAGAAATGCGTGCTAACTCGATGCAAGCTTATCAATTATACATGATAGAAATGAAGACTACAAATGAAAGGACTCTTATATGCTGCCACTAAATATACAGCAGTTAAGTTATTTACACATGAGAACATTTTTTCCCAGCGATCGTATAACAGCTGAAAGTATAACATCCGTTTTCAAATCAAAACTATCTTATTTCCATCCAGTATAAATTGTATACAGCAGTTTCCTAAATATACTTTTCTTTTTAGAGTTGCATGGTCCTCACTGTTTTCCTGACTTTGCTGTAGAAGCAGACTTAAGCTGAATAATATACGTCCACTTTGCACAAAATGCAAATATTTTTCGGTAAAATGTCCAGATGAAAACTGACCATTTCTGTATTGATTAAAAGAAATTCGTGCTGAGCAGATATAAGCATCTTAATTGTTCATGATACAATTGGAGACTACAACTGACAGGACTCTTATATGTTTTCACTGAAGATACTGTAGATAAATGACTATTTACACATAAGAGAAATTTTTTTCACAAAGAATTCGGTAAATAAAATGTAAACTAAATGATCTGTTGGATGTTCCTAATAACAACGGCTTTTTAATTCTATGTTTCTCTGTAATATTCACGCCTTGATTTTAGCGTTACACTTCAGTCTGCATTGTTAAGGACAAATACGTAACAGAAACTTCAAATAGTTAGTAATGCGAATCAAAACATTAAATTTTCCGAGAAAAGCAAAGTACTAGTGATCCATCTATAACCTTTTAACAATGATTTACAGTCTACCAAATATGTTTCGTGCTTTAATAAAGTTACGTGCTAAAGTAGTTGAAACCGTTTGCACATAGTATAACAGAAGTTTGCAAATTAAACGAATAGTATTTGCAATTCCAGCGACAATGCTATACTGCAGGTTATTAAAATTACTTTTCCTTGAAGTATTGTATTCTATGGTGCTAATTATTATCATGAATTTGCGATAGAACTAGCCAGTAGGAATAATGTACGTATACATTGCAAAAATGCGAATAATAGACTTTAAAACACTGATGAAAAGTGAATATTTCAGTTTTCCGGAAAAGAAATGCGTGCTAACTCGATGCAAGCTTATCAATTATACATGATAGAAATGAAGACTACAAATGAAATGACTCTTATATGCTGCCACTAAATATACAGCAGTTAAGTTATTTACACATGAGAACATTTTTTCCCAGATATCGTATAACAGCTGATAGTTTAACATCCGTTTTCAAATCAAAACTATCTTATTTCCATCCAGTATAAATTGTATACAGCAGTTTCCTAAATATACTTTTCCTTTTAGAGTTGCATGGTCCTCACTGTTTCCCTGACTTTGCTGTAGAAGCAGACTTAAGCTGAATAATATACGTCCACTTTGCACAAAATGCAAATATTTTTCGGTAAAATGTCCAGATGAAAACTGACCATTTCTGTATTGATTAAAAGAAATTCGTGCTGAGCAGATATAATCATCTTAATTGTCCATGATACAATTTGAGACTACAACTGACAGGACTCTTATATGTATTCACTGAAGATACTGTAGATAAATGACTATTTACACATAAGAGAAATTTTTTTCACAAAGAATTCGGTAAATAAAATGTAAACTAAATGGTCTGTTGGATGTTCCTAATAACAACGGCTTTTTAATTCTATGTTTCTGTGTAATATTCACGCCTTGATTTTAGCGTTACACTTCAGTCTGCATTGCTAAGGACAAATACGTAACAGAAACTTCAAATAGTTAGTAATGCGAATCAAAACATTAAATTTTCCGAGAAAAGCAAAGTACTAGTGATCCATCTATAACCTTTTAACAATGATTTACAGTCTACCAAATATGTTTCGTGCTTTAATAAAGTTACGTGCTAAAGTAGTTGAAACCGTTTGCACATAGTATAACAGACGTTTGCAAATTAAACGAATAGTATTTGCAATTCCAGCGACAATGCTATACTGCAGGTTACTAAAATTACTTTTCCTTTGTATTGTATGGTGCTAATTATTATCATGACTTTGCGATAGAACTAGCAAGTAGGAATAATGTACGTATACATTGCAAAAATGCGAATAATAGACTTTAAAACACTGATGAAAAGTGAATATTTCAGTTTTCCGGAAAAGAAATGCGTGCTAACTCGATGCAAGCTTATCAATTATACATGATAGAAATGAAGACTACAAATGAAAGGACTCTTATATGCTGCCACTAAATATACAGCAGTTAAGTTATTTACACATGAGAACATTTTTTCCCAGCGATCGTATAATAGCTGAAAGTATAACATCCGTTTTCAAATCAAAACTATCTTATTTCCATCCAGTATAAATTGTATACAGCAGTTTCCTAAATATACTTTTCTTTTTAGAGTTGCATGGTCCTCACTGTTTTCCTGACTTTGCTGTAGAAGCAGACTTAAGCTGAATAATATACGTCCACTTTGCACAAAATGCAAATATTTTTCGGTAAAATGTCCAGATGAAAACTGACCATTTCTGTATTGATTAAAAGAAATTCGTGCTGAGCAGATATAAGCATCTTAATTGTTCATGATACAATTGGAGACTACAACTGACAGGACTCTTATATGTTTTCACTGAAGATACTGTAGATAAATGACTATTTACACATAAGAGAAATTTTTTTCACAAAGATTTCGGTAAATAAAATGTAAACTAAATGATCTGTTGGATGTTCCTAATAACAACGGCTTTTTAATTCTATGTTTCTCTGTACTATTCACGCCTTGATTTTAGCGTTACACTTCAGTCTGCATTGCTAAGGACAAATACGTAACAGAAACTTCAAATAGTTAGTAATGCGAATCAAAACATTAAATTTTCCGAGAAAAGCAAAGTACTAGTGATCCATCTATAACCTTTTAACAATGATTTACAGTCTACCAAATATGTTTCGTGCTTTAATAATGTTACGTGCTAAAGTAGTTGAAACCGTTTGCACATAGACGTTTGCAAATTAAACGAATAGTATTTGCAATTCAGGTTATTAAAATTACTTTTCCTTTAAGTATTGTATTCTATGGTGCTAATTATTATCATGAATTTGCGATAGAACTAGCCAGTAGGAATAATGTACGTATACATTGCAAAAATGCGAATAATAGACTTTAAAACACTGGTGAAAAGTGAATATTTCAGTTTTCCGGAAAAGAAATGCGTGCTAACTCGATGCAAGCTTATCAATTATACATGATAGAAATGAAGACTACAAATGAAATGACTCTTATATGCTGCCACTAAATATACAGCAGTTAAGTTATTTACACATGAGAACATTTTTTCCCAGCGATCGTATAACAGCTCATAGTATAACATCCGTTTTCAAATCAAAACTATCTTATTTCCATCCAGTATAAATTGTATACAGCAGTTTCCTAAATATACTTTTCCTTTTAGAGTTGCATGGTCCTCACTGTTTCCCTGACTTTGCTGTAGAAGCAGACTTAAGCTGAATAATATACGTCCACTTTGCACAAAATGCAAATATTTTTCGGTAAAATGTCCAGATGAAAACTGACCATTTCTGTATTGATTAAAAGAAATTCGTGCTGAGCAGATATAATCATCTTAATTGTCCATGATACAATTGGAGACTACAACTGACAGGACTCTTATATGTTTTCACTGAAGATACTGTAGATAAATGACTATTTACACATAAGAGAAATTTTTTTCACAAAGAATTCGGTAAATAAAATGTAAACTAAATGGTCTGTTGGATGTTCCTAATAACAACGGCTTTTTAATTCTATGTTTCTCTGTAATATTCACGCCTTGATTTTAGCGTTACACTTCAGTCTGCATTGTTAAGGACAAATACGTAACAGAAACTTCAAATAGTTAGTAATGCGAATCAAAACATTAAATTTTCCGAGAAAAGCAAAGTACTAGTGATCCATCTATAACCTTTTAACAATGATTTACAGTCTACCAAATATGTTTCGTGCTTTAATAAAGTTACGTGCTAAAGTAGTTGAAACCGTTTGCACATAGTATAACAGACGTTTGCAAATTAAACGAATAGTATTTGCAATTCCAGCGACAATGCTATACTGCAAGTTACTAAAATAACTTTTCCTTTGTATTGTATGGTGCTAATTATTAACATGACTTTGCGATAGAACTGGCAAGTAGGAATAATGTACGTATACATTGCAAAAATGCGAATAATAGACTTTAAAACACTGATGAAAAGTGAATATTTCAGTTTTCCGGAAAAGAAATGCGTGCTAACTCGATGCAAGCTTATCAATTATACATGATAGAAATGAAGACTACAAATGAAATGACTCTTATATGCTGCCACTAAATATACAGCAGTTAAGTTATTTACACATGAGAGCATTTTTTCCCAGAGATCTTATAACAGCTGATAGTATAACATCCGTTTTCAAATCAAAACTATCTTATTTCCATCCAGTATAAATTGTATACAGCAGTTTCCTAAATATACTTTTCATTTTAGAGTTGCATGGTCCTCACTGTTTTCCTGACTTTGCTGTAGAAGCAGACTTAAGCTGAATAATATACGTCCACTTTGCACAAAATGCAAATATTTTTCGGTAAAATGTCCAGATGAATACTAACAATTTCTGTATTGATTAAAAGAAATTCGTGCTGAGCAGATATAAGCATCTTAATTGTCCATGATACAATTGGAGACTACAACTGACAGGACTCTTATATGTTTTCACTGAAGATACTGTATATAAATGACTATTTACACATAAGAGAAATTTTTTTGACAAAGAATTCGGTAAATAAAATGTAAACTAAATGATCTGTTGGATGTTCCTAATAACAACGGCTTTTTAATTCTATGTTTCTGTGTAATATTCACGCCTTGATTTTAGCGTTACACTTCAGTCTGCATTGTTAAGGACAAATACGTAACAGAAACTTCAAATAGTTAGTAATGCGAATCAAAACATTAAATTTTCCGAGAAAAGCAAAGTACTAGTGATCCATCTATAACCTTTTAACAATGATTTACAGTCTACCAAATATGTTTCGTGCTTTAATAAAGTTACGTGCTAAAGTAGTTGAAACCGTTTGCACATAGTATAACAGACGTTTGCAAATTAAACGAATAGTATTTGCAATTCCAGCGACAATGGTATACTGCAGGTTATTAAAATTACTTTTCCTTTAAGTATCGTATTGTATGGTGCTAATTATTATCATGACTTTGCGATAGAACTAGCAAGTAGGAATAATGTACGTATACATTGCAAAAATGCGAATAATAGACTTTAAAACACTGATGAAAAGTGAATATTTCAGTTTTCCGGAAAAGAAATGCGTGCTAACTCGATGCAAGCTTATCAATTATACATGATAGAAATGAAGACTACAAATGAAAGGACTCTTATATGCTGCCACTAAATATACAACAGTTAAGTTATTTACACATGAGAACATTTTTTCCCAGCGATCGTATAACAGCTGAAAGTATAACAGCCGTTTTCAAATCAAAACTATCTTATTTCCATCCAGTATAAATTGTATACAGCAGTTTCCTAAATATACTTTTCTTTTTAGAGTTGCATGGTCCTCACTGTTTTCCTGACTTTGCTGTAGAAGCAGACTTAAGCTGAATAATATACGTCCACTTTGCACAAAATGCAAATATTTTTCGGTAAAATGTCCAGATGAAAACTGACCATTTCTGTATTGATTAAAAGAAATTCGTGCTGAGCAGATATAAGCATCTTAATTGTTCATGATACAATTGGAGACTACAACTGACAGGACTCTTATATGTTTTCACTGAAGATACTGTAGATAAATGACTATTTACACATAAGAGAAATTTTTTTCACAAAGAATTCGGTAAATAAAATGTAAACTAAATGATCTGTTGGATGTTCCTAATAACAACGGCTTTTTAATTCTATGTTTCTCTGTAATATTCACGCCTTGATTTTAGCGTTACACTTCAGTCTGCATTGTTAAGGACAAATACGTAACAGAAACTTCAAATAGTTAGTAATGCGAATCAAAACATTAAATTTTCCGAGAAAAGCAAAGTACTAGTGATCCATCTATAACCTTTTAACAATGATTTACAGTCTACCAAATATGTTTCGTGCTTTAATAAAGTTACGTGCTAAAGTAGTTGACACCGTTTGCACATAGTATAACAGACGTTTGCAAATTAAACGAATAGTATTTGCAATTCCAGCGACAATGCTACACTGCAGGTTATTAAAATTACTTTTCCTTTATGTATTGTATTCTATGGTGCTAATTATTATCATGAATTTGCGATAGAACTAGCCAATAGGAATAATGTACGTATACATTGCAAAAATGCGAATAATAGACTTTAAAACACTGATGAAAAGTGAATATTTCAGTTTTCCGGAAAAGAAATGCGTGCTAACTCGATGCAAGCTTATCAATTATACATGATAGAAATGAAGACTACAAATGAAATGACTCTTATATGCTGCCACTAAATATACAGCAGTTAAGTTATTTACACATGAGAACATTTTTTCCCAGCGATCGTATAACAGCTGATAGTTTAACATCCGTTTTCAAATCAAAACTATCTTATTTCCATCCAGTATAAATTGTATACAGCAGTTTCCTAAATATACTTTTCCTTTTAGAGTTGCATGGTCCTCACTGTTTCCCTGACTTTGCTGTAGAAGCAGACTTAAGCTGAATAATATACGTCCACTTTGCACAAAATGCAAATATTTTTCGGTAAAATGTCCAGATGAAAACTGACCATTTCTGTATTGATTAAAAGAAATTCGTGCTGAGCAGATATAATCATCTTAATTGTCCATGATACAATTGGAGACTACAACTGACAGGACTCTTATATGTTTTCACTGAAGATACTGTAGATAAATGACTATTTACACATAAGAGAAATTTTTTTCACAAAGAATTCGGTAAATAAAATGTAAACTAAATGGTCTGTTGGATGTTCCTAATAACAACGGCTTTTTAATTCTATGTTTCTCTGTAATATTCACGCCTTGATTTTAGCGTTACACTTCAGTCTGCATTGCTAAGGACAAATACGTAACAGAAACTTCAAATAGTTAGTAATGCGAATCAAAACATTAAATTTTCCGAGAAAAGCAAAGTACTAGTGATCCATCCATAACCTTTTAACAATGATTTACAGTCTACCAAATCTGTTTCGTGCTTTAATAAAGTTACGTGCTAAAGTAGTTCAAACCGTTTGCACATACTATAACAGACGTCTGCAAATTAAACGAATAGTATTTGCAATTCCAGCGACAATGCTATACTGCAAGTTACTAAAATAACTTTTCCTTTGTATTGTATGGTGCTAATTATTAACATGACTTTGCGATAGAACTGGCAAGAAGGAATAATGTACGTATACATTGCAAAAATGCGAATAATAGACTTTAAAACACTGATGAAAAGTGAATATTTCAGTTTTCCGGAAAAGAAATGCGTGCTAACTCGATGCAAGCTTATCAATTATACATGATAGAAATGAAGACTACAAATGAAATGACTCTTATATGCTGCCACTAAATATACAGCAGTTAAGTTATTTACACATGAGAACATTTTTTCCCAGCGATCGTATAACAGCTGATAGTTTAACATCCGTTTTCAAATCAAAACTATCTTATTTCCATCCAGTATAAATTGTATACAGCAGTTTCCTAAATATACTTTTCCTTTTAGAGTTGCATGGTCCTCACTGTTTCCCTGACTTTGCTGTAGAAGCAGACTTAAGCTGAATAATATACGTCCACTTTGCACAAAATGCAAATATTTTTCGGTAAAATGTCCAGATGAAAACTGACCATTTCTGTATTGATTAAAAGAAATTCGTGCTGAGCAGATATAATCATCTTAATTGTCCATGATACAATTGGAGACTACAACTGACAGGACTCTTATATGTTTTCACTGAAGATACTGTAGATAAATGACTATTTACACATAAGAGAAATTTTTTTCACAAAGAATTCGGTAAATAAAATGTAAACTAAATGGTCTGTTGGATGTTCCTAATAACAACGGCTTTTTAATTCTATGTTTCTCTGTAATATTCACGCCTTGATTTTAGCGTTACACTTCAGTCTGCATTGCTAAGGACAAATACGTAACAGAAACTTCAAATAGTTAGTAATGCGAATCAAAACATTAAATTTTCCGAGAAAAGCAAAGTACTAGTGATCCATCCATAACCTTTTAACAATGATTTACAGTCTACCCAATCTGTTTCGTGCTTTAATAAAGTTACGTGCTAAAGTAGTTCAAACCGTTTGCACATACTATAACAGACGTCTGCAAATTAAACGAATAGTATTTGCAATTCCAGCGACAATGCTATACTGCAAGTTACTAAAATAACTTTTCCTTTGTATTGTATGGTGCTAATTATTATCATGACTTTGCGATAGAACTAGCAAGTAGGAATAATGTACGTATACATTGCAAAAATGCGAATAATAGACTTTAAAACACTGATGAAAAGTGAATATTTCAGTTTTCCGGAAAAGAAATGCGTGCTAACTCGATGCAAGCTTATCAATTATACATGATAGAAATGAAGACTACAAATGAAAGGACTCTTATATGCTGCCACTAAATATACAACAGTTGTTATTTACACATGAGAACATTTTTTCCCAGCGATCGTATAACAGCTGAAAGTATAACAGCCGTTTTCAAATCAAAACTATCTTATTTCCATCCAGTATAAATTGTATACAGCAGTTTCCTAAATATACTTTTCTTTTTAGAGTTGCATGGTCCTCACTGTTTTCCTGACTTTGCTGTAGAAGCAGACTTAAGCTGAATAATATACGTCCACTTTGCACAAAATGCAAATATTTTTCGGTAAAATGTCCAGATGAAAACTGACCATTTCTGTATTGATTAAAAGAAATTCGTGCTGAGCAGATATAAGCATCTTAATTGTTCATGATACAATTGGAGACTACAACTGACAGGACTCTTATATGTTTTCACTGAAGATACTGTAGATAAATGACTATTTACACATAAGAGAAATTTTTTTCACAAAGAATTCGGTAAATAAAATGTAAACTAAATGATCTGTTGGATGTTCCTAATAACAACGGCTTTTTAATTCTATGTTTCTCTGTAATATTCACGCCTTGATTTTAGCGTTACACTTCAGTCTGCATTGTTAAGGACAAATACGTAACAGAAACTTCAAATAGTTAGTAATGCGAATCAAAACATTAAATTTTCCGAGAAAAGCAAAGTACTAGTGATCCATCTATAACCTTTTAACAATGATTTACAGTCTACCAAATATGTTTCGTGCTTTAATAAAGTTACGTGCTAAAGTAGTTGACACCGTTTGCACATAGTATAACAGACGTTTGCAAATTAAACGAATAGTATTTGCAATTCCAGCGACAATGCTATACTGCAGGTTATTAAAATTACTTTTCCTTTAAGTATTGTATTCTATGGTGCTAATTCATATCATGAATTTGCGATAGAACTAGCCAGTAGGAATAATGTACGTATACATTGCAAAAATGCGAATAATAGACTTTAAAACACTGATGAAAAGTGAATATTTCAGTTTTCCGGAAAAGAAATGCGTGCTAACTCGATGCAAGCTTATCAATTATACATGATAGAAATGAAGACTACAAATGAAATGACTCTTATATGCTGCCACTAAATATACAGCAGTTAAGTTATTTACACATGAGAACATTTTTTCCCAGCGATCGTATAACAGCTGATAGTTTAACATCCGTTTTCAAATCAAAACTATCTTATTTCCATCCAGTATAAATTGTATACAGCAGTTTCCTAAATATACTTTTCCTTTTAGAGTTGCATGGTCCTCACTGTTTCCCTGACTTTGCTGTAGAAGCAGACTTAAGCTGAATAATATACGTCCACTTTGCACAAAATGCAAATATTTTTCGGTAAAATGTCCAGATGAAAACTGACCATTTCTGTATTGATTAAAAGAAATTCGTGCTGAGCAGATATAATCATCTTAATTGTCCATGATACAATTGGAGACTACAACTGACAGGACTCTTATATGTTTTCACTGAAGATACTGTAGATAAATGACTATTTACACATAAGAGAAATTTTTTTGACAAAGAATTCGGTAAATAAAATGTAAACTAAATGGTCTGTTGGATGTTCCTAATAACAACGGCTTTTTAATTCTATGTTTCTGTGTAATATTCACGCCTTGATTTTAGCGTTACACTTCAGTCTGCATTGCTAAGGACAAATACGTAACAGAAACTTCAAATAGTTAGTAATGCGAATCAAAACATTAAATTTTCCGAGAAAAGCAAAGTACTAGTGATCCATCTATAACCTTTTAACAATGATTTACAGTCTACCAAATATGTTTCGTGCTTTAATAAAGTTACGTGCTAAAGTAGTTGAAACCGTTTGCACATAGTATAACAGACGTTTGCAAATTAAACGAATAGTATTTGCAATTCAGGTTATTAAAATTACTTTTCCTTTAAGTATTGTATTCTATGGTGCTAATTATTATCATGAATTTGCGATAGAACTAGCCAGTAGGAATAATGTACGTATACATTGCAAAAATGCGAATAATAGACTTTAAAACACTGATGAAAAGTGAATATTTCAGTTTTCCGGAAAAGAAATGCGTGCTAACTCGATGCAAGCTTATCAATTATACATGATAGAAATGAAGACTACAAATGAAATGACTCTTATATGCTGCCACTAAATATACAGCAGTTAAGTTATTTACACATGAGAACATTTTTTCCCAGCGATCGTATAACAGCTCATAGTATAACATCCGTTTTCAAATCAAAACTATCTTATTTCCATCCAGTATAAATTGTATACAGCAGTTTCCTAAATATACTTTTCCTTTTAGAGTTGCATGGTCCTCACTGTTTCCCTGACTTTGCTGTAGAAGCAGACTTAAGCTGAATAATATACGTCCACTTTGCACAAAATGCAAATATTTTTCGGTAAAATGTCCAGATGAAAACTGACCATTTCTGTATTGATTAAAAGAAATTCGTGCTGAGCAGATATAATCATCTTAATTGTCCATGATACAATTGGAGACTACAACTGACAGGACTCTTATATGTTTTCACTGAAGATACTGTAGATAAATGACTATTTACACATAAGAGAAATTTTTTTCACAAAGAATTCGGTAAATAAAATGTAAACTAAATGGTCTGTTGGATGTTCCTAATAACAACGGCTTTTTAATTCTATGTTTCTGTGTAATATTCACGCCTTGATTTTAGCGTTACACTTCAGTCTGCATTGCTAAGGACAAATACGTAACAGAAACTTCAAATAGTTAGTAATGCGAATCAAAACATTAAATTTTCCGAGAAAAGCAAAGTACTAGTGATCCATCCATAACCTTTTAACAATGATTTACAGTCTACCAAATCTGTTTCGTGCTTTAATAAAGTTACGTGCTAAAGTAGTTCAAACCGTTTGCACATACTATAACAGACGTCTGCAAATTAAACGAATAGTATTTGCAATTCCAGCGACAATGCTATACTGCAAGTTACTAAAATTACTTTTCCTTTAAGTATCGTATTGTATGGTGCTAATTATTATCATGACTTTGCGATAGAACTAGCAAGTAGGAATAATGTACGTATACATTGCAAAAATGCGAATAATAGACTTTAAAACACTGATGAAAAGTGAATATTTCAGTTTTCCGGAAAAGAAATGCGTGCTAACTCGATGCAAGCTTATCAATTATACATGATAGAAATGAAGACTACAAATGAAAGGACTCTTATATGCTGCCACTAAATATACAACAGTTGTTATTTACACATGAGAACATTTTTTCCCAGCGATCGTATAACAGCTGAAAGTATAACAGCCGTTTTCAAATCAAAACTATCTTATTTCCATCCAGTATAAATTGTATACAGCAGTTTCCTAAATATACTTTTCTTTTTAGAGTTGCATGGTCCTCACTGTTTTCCTGACTTTGCTGTAGAAGCAGACTTAAGCTGAATAATATACGTCCACTTTGCACAAAATGCAAATATTTTTCGGTAAAATGTCCAGATGAAAACTGACCATTTCTGTATTGATTAAAAGAAATTCGTGCTGAGCAGATATAAGCATCTTAATTGTTCATGATACAATTGGAGACTACAACTGACAGGACTCTTATATGTTTTCACTGAAGATACTGTAGATAAATGACTATTTACACATAAGAGAAATTTTTTTCACAAAGAATTCGGTAAATAAAATGTAAACTAAATGATCTGTTGGATGTTCCTAATAACAACGGCTTTTTAATTCTATGTTTCTCTGTAATATTCACGCCTTGATTTTAGCGTTACACTTCAGTCTGCATTGTTAAGGACAAATACGTAACAGAAACTTCAAATAGTTAGTAATGCGAATCAAAACATTAAATTTTCCGAGAAAAGCAAAGTACTAGTGATCCATCTATAACCTTTTAACAATGATTTACAGTCTACCAAATATGTTTCGTGCTTTAATAAAGTTACGTGCTAAAGTAGTTAACACCGTTTGCACATAGTATAACAGACGTTTGCAAATTAAACGAATACTATTTGCAATTCCAGCGACAATGCTATACTGCAGGTTATTAAAATTACTTTTCCTTTAAGTATTGTATTCTATGGTGCTAATTATTATCATGAATTTGCGATAGAACTAGCCAGTAGGAATAATGTACGTATACATTGCAAAAATGCGAATAATAGACTTTAAAACACTGATGAAAAGTGAATATTTCAGTTTTCCGGAAAAGAAATGCGTGCTAACTCGATGCAAGCTTATCAATTATACATGATAGAAATGAAGACTACAAATGAAAGGACTCTTATATGCTGCCACTAAATATACAACAGTTAAGTTATTTACACATGAGAACATTTTTTCCCAGCGATCGTATAACAGCTGAAAGTATAACAGCCGTTTTCAAATCAAAACTATCTTATTTCCATCCAGTATAAATTGTATACAGCAGTTTCCTAAATATACTTTTCTTTTTAGAGTTGCATGGTCCTCACTGTTTTCCTGACTTTGCTGTAGAAGCAGACTTAAGCTGAATAATATACGTCCGCTTTGCACAAAATGCAAATATTTTTCGGTAAAATGTCCAGACGAAAACTGACCATTTCTGTATTGATTAAAAGAAATTCGTGCTGAGCAGATATAAGCATCTTAATTGTTCATGATACAATTGGAGACTACAACTGACAGGACTCTTATATGTTTTCACTGAAGATACTGTAGATAAATGACTATTTACACATAAGAGAAATTTTTTTCACAAAGAATTCGGTAAATAAAATGTAAACTAAATGATCTGTTGGATGTTCCTAATAACAACGGCTTTTTAATTCTATGTTTCTGTGTAATATTCACGCCTTGATTTTAGCGTTACACTTCAGTCTGCATTGTTAAGGACAAATACGTAACAGAAACTTCAAATAGTTAGTAATGCGAATCAAAACATTAAATTTTCCGAGAAAAGCAAAGTACTAGTGATCCATCTATAACCTTTTAACAATGATTTACAGTCTACCAAATATGTTTCGTGCTTTAATAAAGTTACGTGCTAAAGTAGTTGACACCGTTTGCAGATAGTATAACAGACGTTTGCAAATTAAACGAATATTATTTGCAATTCCAGCGACAATGCTATACTGCAGGTTATTAAAATTACTTTTCCTTTAAGTATTGTATTCTATGGTGCTAATTATTATCATGAATTTGCGATAGAACTAGCCAGTAGGAATAATGTACGTATACATTGCAAAAATGCGAATAATAGACTTTAAAACACTGATGAAAAGTGAATATTTCAGTTTTCCGGAAAAGAAATGCGTGCTAACTCGATGCAAGCTTATCAATTATACATGATAGAAATGAAGACTACAAATGAAAGGACTCTTATATGCTGCCACTAAATATACAGCAGTTAAGTTATTTACACATGAGAACATTTTTTCCCAGCGATCGTATAACAGCTGAAAGTATAACATCCGTTTTCAAATCAAAACTATCTTATTTCCATCCAGTATAAATTGTATACAGCAGTTTCCTAAATATACTTTTCTTTTTAGAGTTGCATGGTCCTCACTGTTTTCCTGACTTTGCTGTAGAAGCAGACTTAAGCTGAATAATATACGTCCACTTTGCACAAAATGCAAATATTTTTCGGTAAAATGTCCAGATGAAAACTGACCATTTCTGTATTGATTAAAAGAAATTCGTGCTGAGCAGATATAAGCATCTTAATTGTTCATGATACAATTGGAGACTACAACTGACAGGACTCTTATATGTTTTCACTGAAGATACTGTAGATAAATGACTATTTACACATAAGAGAAATTTTTTTCACAAAGAATTCGGTAAATAAAATGTAAACTAAATGATCTGTTGGATGTTCCTAATAACAACGGCTTTTTAATTCTATGTTTCTCTGTAATATTCACGCCTTGATTTTAGCGTTACGCTTCAGTCTGCATTGTTAAGGACAAATACGTAACAGAAACTTCAAATAGTTAGTAATGCGAATCAAAACATTAAATTTTCCGAGAAAAGCAAAGTACTAGTGATCCATCTATAACCTTTTAACAATGATTTACAGTCTACCAAATATGTTTCGTGCTTTAATAAAGTTACGTGATAAAGTAGTTGAAACCGTTTGCACATAGTATAACAGACGTTTGCAAATTAAACGAATAGTATTTGCAATTCAGGTTATTAAAATTACTTTTCCTTTAAGTATTGTATTCTATGGTGCTAATTATTATCATGAATTTGCGATAGAACTAGCCAGTAGGAATAATGTACGTATACATTGCAAAAATGCGAATAATAGACTTTAAAACACTGATGAAAAGTGAATATTTCAGTTTTCCGGAAAAGAAATGCGTGCTAACTCGATGCAAGCTTATCAATTATACATGATAGAAATGAAGACTACAAATGAAAGGACTCTTATATGCTGCCACTAAATATACAGCAGTTAAGTTATTTACACATGAGAACATTTTTTCCCAGCGATCGTATAACAGCTGAAAGTATAACAGCCGTTTTCAAATCAAAACTATCTTATTTCCATCCAGTATAAATTGTATACAGCAGTTTCCTAAATATACTTTTCATTTTAGAGTTGCATGGTCCTCACTGTTTTCCTGACTTTGCTGTAGAAGCAGACTTAAGCTGAATAATATACGTCCACTTTGCACAAAATGCAAATATTTTTCGGTAAAATGTCCAGATGAATACTAACCATTTCTGTATTGATTAAAAGAAATTCGTGCTGAGCAGATATAAGCATCTTAATTGTCCATGATACAATTGGAGACTACAACTGACAGGACTCTTATATGTTTTCACTGAAGATACTGTAAATAAATGACTATTTACACATAAGAGAAATTTTTTTGACAAAGAATTCGGTAAATAAAATGTAAACTAAATGATCTGTTGGATGTTCCTAATAACAACGGCTTTTTAATTCTATGTTTCTGTGTAATATTCACGCCTTGATTTTAGCGTTACACTTCAGTCTGCATTGTTAAGGACAAATACGTAACAGAAACTTCAAATAGTTAGTAATGCGAATCAAAACATTAAATTTTCCGAGAAAAGCAAAGTACTAGTGATCCATCTATAACCTTTTAACAATGATTTACAGTCTACCAAATATGTTTCGTGCTTTAATAAAGTTACGTGCTAAAGTAGTTGAAACCGTTTGCACATAGTATAACAGACGTTTGCAAATTAAACGAATAGTATTTGCAATTCCAGCGACAATGCTATACTGCAGGTTATTAAAATTACTTTTCCTTTAAGTATCGTATTGTATGGTGCTAATTATTATCATGACTTTGCGATAGAACTAGCAAGTAGGAATAATGTACGTATACATTGCAAAAATGCGAATAATAGACTTTAAAACACTGATGAAAAGTGAATATTTCAGTTTTCCGGAAAAGAAATGCGTGCTAACTCGATGCAAGCTTATCAATTATACATGATAGAAATGAAGACTACAAATGAAAGGACTCTTATATGCTGCCACTAAATATACAACAGTTAAGTTATTTACACATGAGAACATTTTTTCCCAGCGATCGTATAACAGCTGAAAGTATAACAGCCGTTTTCAAATCAAAACTATCTTATTTCCATCCAGTATAAATTGTATACAGCAGTTTCCTAAATATACTTTTCTTTTTAGAGTTGCATGGTCCTCACTGTTTTCCTGACTTTGTTGTAGAAGCAGACTTAAGCTGAATAATATACGTCCACTTTGCACAAAATGCAAATATTTTTCGGTAAAATGTCCAGATGAAAACTGACCATTTCTGTATTGATTAAAAGAAATTCGTGCTGAGCAGATATAAGCATCTTAATTGTTCATGATACAATTGGAGACTACAACTGACAGGACTCTTATATGTTTTCACTGAAGATACTGTAGATAAATGACTATTTACACATAAGAGAAATTTTTTTCACAAAGAATTCGGTAAATAAAATGTAAACTAAATGATCTGTTGGATGTTCCTAATAACAACGGCTTTTTAATTCTATGTTTCTCTGTAATATTCACGCCTTGATTTTAGCGTTACACTTCAGTCTGCATTGTTAAGGACAAATACGTAACAGAAACTTCAAATAGTTAGTAATGCGAATCAAAACATTAAATTTTCCGAGAAAAGCAAAGTACTAGTGATCCATCTATAACCTTTTAACAATGATTTACAGTCTACCAAATATGTTTCGTGCTTTAATAAAGTTACGTGCTAAAGTAGTTGAAACCGTTTGCACATAGTATAACAGACGTTTGCAAATTAAACGAATAGTATTTGCAATTCCAGCGACAATGCTATACTGCAGGTTACTAAAATTACTTTTCCTTTGTATTGTATGGTGCTAATTATTATCATGACTTTGCGATAGAACTAGCAAGTAGGAATAATGTACGTATACATTGCAAAAATGCGAATAATAGACTTTAAAACACTGATGAAAAGTGAATATTTCAGTTTTCCGGAAAAGAAATGCGTGCTAACTCGATGCAAGCTTATCAATTATACATGACAGAAATGAAGACTACAAATGAAAGGACTCTTATATGCTGCCACTAAATATACAACAGTTGTTATTTACACATGAGAACATTTTTTCCCAGCGATCGTATAACAGCTGAAAGTATAACAGCCGTTTTCAAATCAAAACTATCTTATTTCCATCCAGTATAAATTGTATACAGCAGTTTCCTAAATATACTTTTCTTTTTAGAGTTGCATGGTCCTCACTGTTTTCCTGACTTTGCTGTAGAAGCAGACTTAAGCTGAATAATATACGTCCACTTTGCACAAAATGCAAATATTTTTCGGTAAAATGTCCAGATGAAAACTGACCATTTCTGTATTGATTAAAAGAAATTCGTGCTGAGCAGATATAAGCATCTTAATTGTTCATGATACAATTGGAGACTACAACTGACAGGACTCTTATATGTTTTCACTGAAGATACTGTAGATAAATGACTATTTACACATAAGAGAAATTTTTTTCACAAAGAATTCGGTAAATAAAATGTAAACTAAATGATCTGTTGTATGTTCCTAATAACAACGGCTTTTTAATTCTATGTTTCTCTGTAATATTCACGCCTTGATTTTAGCGTTACACTTCAGTCTGCATTGTTAAGGACAAATACGTAACAGAAACTTCAAATAGTTAGTAATGCGAATCAAAACATTAAATTTTCCGAGAAAAGCAAAGTACTAGTGATCCATCTATAACCTTTTAACAATGATTTACAGTCTACCAAATATGTTTCGTGCTTTAATAAAGTTACGTGCTAAAGTAGTTGACACCGTTTGCACATAGTATAACAGACGTTTGCAAATTAAACGAATAGTATTTGCAATTCCAGCGACAATGCTATACTGCAGGTTATTAAAATTACTTTTCCTTTAAGTATTATATTCTATGGTGCTAATTATTATCATGAATTTGCGATAGAACTAGCCAGTAGGAATAATGTACGTATACATTGCAAAAATGCGAATAATAGACTTTAAAACACTGATGAAAAGTGAATATTTCAGTTTTCCGGAAAAGAAATGCGTGCTAACTCGATGCAAGCTTATCAATTATACATGATAGAAATGAAGACTACAAATGAAATGACTCTTATATGCTGCCACTAAATATACAGCAGTTAAGTTATTTACACATGAGAACATTTTTTCCCAGCGATCGTATAACAGCTGATAGTTTAACATCCGTTTTCAAATCAAAACTATCTTATTTCCATCCAGTATAAATTGTATACAGCAGTTTCCTAAATATACTTTTCCTTTTAGAGTTGCATGGTCCTCACTGTTTCCCTGACTTTGCTGTAGAAGCAGACTTAAGCTGAATAATATACGTCCACTTTGCACAAAATGCAAATATTTTTCGGTAAAATGTCCAGATGAAAACTGACCATTTCTGTATTGATTAAAAGAAATTCGTGCTGAGCAGATATAATCATCTTAATTGTCCATGATACAATTGGAGACTACAACTGACAGGACTCTTATATGTTTTCACTGAAGATACTGTAGATAAATGACTATTTACACATAAGAGAAATTTTTTTGACAAAGAATTCGGTAAATAAAATGTAAACTAAATGGTCTGTTGGATGTTCCTAATAACAACGGCTTTTTAATTCTATGTTTCTGTGTAATATTCACGCCTTGATTTTAGCGTTACACTTCAGTCTGCATTGCTAAGGACAAATACGTAACAGAAACTTCAAATAGTTAGTAATGCGAATCAAAACATTAAATTTTCCGAGAAAAGCAAAGTACTAGTGATCCATCTATAACCTTTTAACAATGATTTACAGTCTACCAAATATGTTTCGTGCTTTAATAAAGTTACGTGCTAAAGTAGTTGAAACCGTTTGCACATAGTATAACAGACGTTTGCAAATTAAACGAATAGTATTTGCAATTCCAGCGACAATGCTATACTGCAGGTTACTAAAATTACTTTTCCTTTGTATTGTATGGTGCTAATTATTATCATGACTTTGCGATAGAACTAGCAAGTAGGAATAATGTACGTATACATTGCAAAAATGCGAATAATAGACTTTAAAACACTGATGAAAAGTGAATATTTCAGTTTTCCGGAAAAGAAATGCGTGCTAACTCGATGCAAGCTTATCAATTATACATGATAGAAATGAAGACTACAAATGAAAGGACTCTTATATGCTGCCACTAAATATACAACAGTTGTTATTTGCACATGAGAACATTTTTTCCCAGCGATCGTATAACAGCTGAAAGTATAACAGCCGTTTTCAAATCAAAACTATCTTATTTCCATCCAGTATAAATTGTATACAGCAGTTTCCTAAATATACTTTTCTTTTTAGAGTTGCATGGTCCTCACTGTTTTCCTGACTTTGCTGTAGAAGCAGACTTAAGCTGAATAATATACGTCCACTTTGCACAAAATGCAAATATTTTTCGGTAAAATGTCCAGATGAAAACTGACCATTTCTGTATTGATTAAAAGAAATTCGTGCTGAGCAGATATAAGCATCTTAATTGTTCATGATACAATTGGAGACTACAACTGACAGGACTCTTATATGTTTTCACTGAAGATACTGTAGATAAATGACTATTTACACATAAGAGAAATTTTTTTCACAAAGAATTCGGTAAATAAAATGTAAACTAAATGATCTGTTGGATGTTCCTAATAACAACGGCTTTTTAATTCTATGTTTCTCTGTAATATTCACGCCTTGATTTTAGCGTTACACTTCAGTCTGCATTGTTAAGGACAAATACGTAACAGAAACTTCAAATAGTTAGTAATGCGAATCAAAACATTAAATTTTCCGAGAAAAGCAAAGTACTAGTGATCCATCTATAACCTTTTAACAATGATTTACAGTCTACCAAATATGTTTCGTGCTTTAATAAAGTTACGTGCTAAAGTAGTTGAAACCGTTTGCACATAGTATAACAGACGTTTGCAAATTAAACGAATAGTATTTGCAATTCCAGCGACAATGCTATACTGCAGGTTATTAAAATTACTTTTCCTTTAAGTATCGTATTGTATGGTGCTAATTATTATCATGACTTTGCGATAGAACTAGCAAGTAGGAATAATGTACGTATACATTGCAAAAATGCGAATAATAGACTTTAAAACACTGATGAAAAGTGAATATTTCAGTTTTCCGGAAAAGAAATGCGTGCTAACTCGATGCAAGCTTATCAATTATACATGATAGAAATGAAGACTACAAATGAAAGGACTCTTATATGCTGCCACTAAATATACAACAGTTAAGTTATTTACACATGAGAACATTTTTTCCCAGCGATCGTATAACAGCTGAAAGTATAACAGCCGTTTTCAAATCAAAACTATCTTATTTCCATCCAGTATAAATTGTATACAGCAGTTTCCTAAATATACTTTTCTTTTTAGAGTTGCATGGTCCTCACTGTTTTCCTGACTTTGCTGTAGAAGCAGACTTAAGCTGAATAATATACGTCCACTTTGCACAAAATGCAAATATTTTTCGGTAAAATGTCCAGATGAAAACTGACCATTTCTGTATTGATTAAAAGAAATTCGTGCTGAGCAGATATAAGCATCTTAATTGTTCATGATACAATTGGAGACTACAACTGACAGGACTCTTATATGTTTTCACTGAAGATACTGTAGATAAATGACTATTTACACATAAGAGAAATTTTTTTCACAAAGAATTCGGTAAATAAAATGTAAACTAAATGATCTGTTGGATGTTCCTAATAACAACGGCTTTTTAATTCTATGTTTCTCTGTAATATTCACGCCTTGATTTTAGCGTTACACTTCAGTCTGCATTGTTAAGGACAAATACGTAACAGAAACTTCAAATAGTTAGTAATGCGAATCAAAACATTAAATTTTCCGAGAAAAGCAAAGTACTAGTGATCCATCTATAACCTTTTAACAATGATTTACAGTCTACCAAATATGTTTCGTGCTTTAATAAAGTTACGTGCTAAAGTAGTTGACACCGTTTGCACATAGTATAACAGACGTTTGCAAATTAAACGAATAGTATTTGCAATTCCAGCGACAATGCTATACTGCAGGTTATTAAAATTACTTTTCCTTTAAGTATTGTATTCTATGGTGCTAATTATTATCATGAATTTGCGATAGAACTAGCCAGTAGGAATAATGTACGTATACATTGCAAAAATGCGAATAATAGACTTTAAAACACTGATGAAAAGTGAATATTTCAGTTTTCCGGAAAAGAAATGCGTGCTAACTCGATGCAAGCTTATCAATTATACATGATAGAAATGAAGACTACAAATGAAATGACTCTTATATGCTGCCACTAAATATACAGCAGTTAAGTTATTTACACATGAGAACATTTTTTCCCAGCGATCGTATAACAGCTGATAGTTTAACATCCGTTTTCAAATCAAAACTATCTTATTTCCATCCAGTATAAATTGTATACAGCAGTTTCCTAAATATACTTTTCCTTTTAGAGTTGCATGGTCCTCACTGTTTCCCTGACTTTGCTGTAGAAGCAGACTTAAGCTGAATAATATACGTCCACTTTGCACAAAATGCAAATATTTTTCGGTAAAATGTCCAGATGAAAACTGACCATTTCTGTATTGATTAAAAGAAATTCGTGCTGAGCAGATATAATCATCTTAATTGTCCATGATACAATTGGAGACTACAACTGACAGGACTCTTATATGTTTTCACTGAAGATACTGTAGATAAATGACTATTTACACATAAGAGAAATTTTTTTGACAAAGAATTCGGTAAATAAAATGTAAACTAAATGGTCTGTTGGATGTTCCTAATAACAACGGCTTTTTAATTCTATGTTTCTGTGTAATATTCACGCCTTGATTTTAGCGTTACACTTCAGTCTGCATTGCTAAGGACAAATACGTAACAGAAACTTCAAATAGTTAGTAATGCGAATCAAAACATTAAATTTTCCGAGAAAAGCAAAGTACTAGTGATCCATCTATAACCTTTTAACAATGATTTACAGTCTACCAAATATGTTTCGTGCTTTAATAAAGTTACGTGCTAAAGTAGTTGAAACCGTTTGCACATAGTATAACAGACGTTTGCAAATTAAACGAATAGTATTTGCAATTCAGGTTATTAAAATTACTTTTCCTTTAAGTATTGTATTCTATGGTGCTAATTATTATCATGAATTTGCGATAGAACTAGCCAGTAGGAATAATGTACGTATACATTGCAAAAATGCGAATAATAGACTTTAAAACACTGATGAAAAGTGAATATTTCAGTTTTCCGGAAAAGAAATGCGTGCTAACTCGATGCAAGCTTATCAATTATACATGATAGAAATGAAGACTACAAATGAAATGACTCTTATATGCTGCCACTAAATATACAGCAGTTAAGTTATTTACACATGAGAACATTTTTTCCCAGCGATCGTATAACAGCTCATAGTATAACATCCGTTTTCAAATCAAAACTATCTTATTTCCATCCAGTATAAATTGTATACAGCAGTTTCCTAAATATACTTTTCCTTTTAGAGTTGCATGGTCCTCACTGTTTCCCTGACTTTGCTGTAGAAGCAGACTTAAGCTGAATAATATACGTCCACTTTGCACAAAATGCAAATATTTTTCGGTAAAATGTCCAGATGAAAACTGACCATTTCTGTATTGATTAAAAGAAATTCGTGCTCAGCAGATATAATCATCTTAATTGTCCATGATACAATTGGAGACTACAACTGACAGGACTCTTATATGTTTTCACTGAAGATACTGTAGATAAATGACTATTTACACATAAGAGAAATTTTTTTCACAAAGAATTCGGTAAATAAAATGTAAACTAAATGGTCTGTTGGATATTCCTAATAACAACGGCTTTTTAATTCTATGTTTCTGTGTAATATTCACGCCTTGATTTTAGCGTTACACTTCAGTCTGCATTGCTAAGGACAAATACGTAACAGAAACTTCAAATAGTTAGTAATGCGAATCAAAACATTAAATTTTCCGAGAAAAGCAAAGTACTAGTGATCCATCCATAACCTTTTAACAATGATTTACAGTCTACCAAATCTGTTTCGTGCTTTAATAAAGTTACGTGCTAAAGTAGTTCAAACCGTTTGCACATGCTATAACAGACGTCTGCAAATTAAACGAATAGTATTTGCAATTCCAGCGACAATGCTATACTGCAAGTTACTAAAATAACTTTTCCTTTGTATTGTATGGTGCTAATTATTAACATGACTTTGCGATAGAACTGGCAAGTAGGAATAATGTACGTATACATTGCAAAAATGCGAATAATAGACTTTAAAACACTGATGAAAAGTGAATATTTCAGTTTTCCGGAAAAGAAATGCGTGCTAACTCGATGCAAGCTTATCAATTATACATGATAGAAATGAAGACTACAAATGAAATGACTCTTATATGCTGCCACTAAATATACAGCAGTTAAGTTATTTACACATGAGAACATTTTTTCCCAGCGATCGTATAACAGCTGATAGTATAACATCCGTTTTCAAATCAAAACTATCTTATTTCCATCCAGTATAAATTGTATACAGCAGTTTCCTAAATATACTTTTCATTTTAGAGTTGCATGGTCCTCACTGTTTTCCTGACTTTGCTGTAGAAGCAGACTTAAGCTGAATAATATACGTCCACTTTGCACAAAATGCAAATATTTTTCGGTAAAATGTCCAGATGAATACTAACCATTTCTGTATTGATTAAAAGAAATTCGTGCTGAGCAGATATAAGCATCTTAATTGTCCATGATACAATTGGAGACTACAACTGACAGGACTCTTATATGTTTTCACTGAAGATACTGTAGATAAATGACTATTTACACATAAGAGAAATTTTTTTGACAAAGAATTCGGTAAATAAAATGTAAACTAAATGATCTGTTGGATGTTCCTAATAACAACGGCTTTTTAATTCTATGTTTCTGTGTAATATTCACGCCTTGATTTTAGCGTTACACTTCAGTCTGCATTGTTAAGGACAAATACGTAACAGAAACTTCAAATAGTTAGTAATGCGAATCAAAACATTAAATTTTCCGAGAAAAGCAAAGTACTAGTGATCCATCTATAACCTTTTAACAATGATTTACAGTCTACCAAATATGTTTCGTGCTTTAATAAAGTTACGTGCTAAAGTAGTTGAAACCGTTTGCACATAGTATAACAGACGTTTGCAAATTAAACGAATAGTATTTGCAATTCCAGCGACAATGCTATACTGCAGGTTATTAAAATTACTTTTCCTTTAAGTATCGTATTGTATGGTGCTAATTATTATCATGACTTTGCGATAGAACTAGCAAGTAGGAATAATGTACGTATACATTGCAAAAATGCGAATAATAGACTTTAAAACACTGATGAAAAGTGAATATTTCAGTTTTCCGGAAAAGAAATGCGTGCTAACTCGATGCAAGCTTATCAATTATACATGATAGAAATGAAGACTACAAATGAAAGGACTCTTATATGCTGCCACTAAATATACAACAGTTAAGTTATTTACACATGAGAACATTTTTTCCCAGCGATCGTATAACAGCTGAAAGTATAACAGCCGTTTTCAAATCAAAACTATCTTATTTCCATCCAGTATAAATTGTATACAGCAGTTTCTTAAATATACTTTTCCTTTTAGAGTTGCATGGTCCTCACTGTTTCCCTGACTTTGCTGTAGAAGCAGACTTAAGCTGAATAATATACGTCCACTTTGCACAAAATGCAAATATTTTTCGGTAAAATGTCCAGATGAAAACTGACCATTTCTGTATTGATTAAAAGAAATTCGTGCTGAGCAGATATAATCATCTTAATTGTCCATGATACAATTGGAGACTACAACTGACAGGACTCTTATATGTTTTCACTGAAGATACTGTAGATAAATGACTATTTACACATAAGAGAAATTTTTTTCACAAAGAATTCGGTAAATAAAATGTAAACTAAATGGTCTGTTGGATGTTCCTAATAACAACGGCTTTTTAATTCTATGTTTCTGTGTAATATTCACGCCTTGATTTTAGCGTTACACTTCAGTCTGCATTGCTAAGGACAAATACGTAACAGAAACTTCAAATAGTTAGTAATGCGAATCAAAACATTAAATTTTCCGAGAAAAGCAAAGTACTAGTGATCCATCCATAACCTTTTAACAATGATTTACAGTCTACCAAATCTGTTTCGTGCTTTAATAAAGTTACGTGCTAAAGTAGTTCAAACCGTTTGCACATGCTATAACAGACGTCTGCAAATTAAACGAATAGTATTTGCAATTCCAGCGACAATGCTATACTGCAAGTTACTAAAATAACTTTTCCTTTGTATTGTATGGTGCTAATTATTAACATGACTTTGCGATAGAACTGGCAAGTAGGAATAATGTACGTATACATTGCAAAAATGCGAATAATAGACTTTAAAACACTGATGAAAAGTGAATATTTCAGTTTTCCGGAAAAGAAATGCGTGCTAACTCGATGCAAGCTTATCAATTATACATGATAGAAATGAAGACTACAAATGAAAGGACTCTTATATGCTGCCACTAAATATACAACAGTTAAGTTATTTACACATGAGAACATTTTTTCCCAGCGATCGTATAACAGCTGAAAGTATAACAGCCGTTTTCAAATCAAAACTATCTTATTTCCATCCAGTATAAATTGTATACAGCAGTTTCTTAAATATACTTTTCCTTTTAGAGTTGCATGGTCCTCACTGTTTCCCTGACTTTGCTGTAGAAGCAGACTTAAGCTGAATAATATACGTCCACTTTGCACAAAATGCAAATATTTTTCGGTAAAATGTCCAGATGAAAACTGACCATTTCTGTATTGATTAAAAGAAATTCGTGCTGAGCAGATATAATCATCTTAATTGTCCATGATACAATTGGAGACTACAACTGACAGGACTCTTATATGTTTTCACTGAAGATACTGTAGATAAATGACTATTTACACATAAGAGAAATTTTTTTCACAAAGAATTCGGTAAATAAAATGTAAACTAAATGGTCTGTTGGATGTTCCTAATAACAACGGCTTTTTAATTCTATGTTTCTGTGTAATATTCACGCCTTGATTTTAGCGTTACACTTCAGTCTGCATTGCTAAGGACAAATACGTAACAGAAACTTCAAATAGTTAGTAATGCGAATCAAAACATTAAATTTTCCGAGAAAAGCAAAGTACTAGTGATCCATCCATAACCTTTTAACAATGATTTACAGTCTACCAAATCTGTTTCGTGCTTTAATAAAGTTACGTGCTAAAGTAGTTCAAACCGTTTGCACATGCTATAACAGACGTCTGCAAATTAAACGAATAGTATTTGCAATTCCAGCGACAATGCTATACTGCAAGTTACTAAAATAACTTTTCCTTTGTATTGTATGGTGCTAATTATTAACATGACTTTGCGATAGAACTGGCAAGTAGGAATAATGTACGTATACATTGCAAAAATGCGAATAATAGACTTTAAAACACTGATGAAAAGTGAATATTTCAGTTTTCCGGAAAAGAAATGCGTGCTAACTCGATGCAAGCTTATCAATTATACATGATAGAAATGAAGACTACAAATGAAATGACTCTTATATGCTGCCACTAAATATACAGCAGTTAAGTTATTTACACATGAGAACATTTTTTCCCAGCGATCGTATAACAGCTGGTAGTATAACATCCGTTTTCAAATCAAAACTATCTTATTTCCATCCAGTATAAATTGTATACAGCAGTTTCCTAAATATACTTTTCATTTTAGAGTTGCATGGTCCTCACTGTTTTCCTGACTTTGCTGTAGAAGCAGACTTAAGCTGAATAATATACGTCCACTTTGCACAAAATGCAAATATTTTTCGGTAAAATGTCCAGATGAATACTAACCATTTCTGTATTGATTAAAAGAAATTCGTGCTGAGCAGATATAAGCATCTTAATTGTCCATGATACAATTGGAGACTACAACTGACAGGACTCTTATATGTTTTCACTGAAGATACTGTATATAAATGACTATTTACACATAAGAGAAATTTTTTTGACAAAGAATTCGGTAAATAAAATGTAAACTAAATGATCTGTTGGATGTTCCTAATAACAACGGCTTTTTAATTCTATGTTTCTGTGTAATATTCACGCCTTGATTTTAGCGTTACACTTCAGTCTGCATTGTTAAGGACAAATACGTAACAGAAACTTCAAATAGTTAGTAATGCGAATCAAAACATTAAATTTTCCGAGAAAAGCAAAGTACTAGTGATCCATCTATAACCTTTTAACAATGATTTACAGTCTACCAAATATGTTTCGTGCTTTAATAAAGTTACGTGCTAAAGTAGTTGAAACCGTTTGCACATAGTATAACAGACGTTTGCAAATTAAACGAATAGTATTTGCAATTCCAGCGACAATGCTATACTGCAGGTTATTAAAATTACTTTTCCTTTAAGTATCGTATTGTATGGTGCTAATTATTATCATGACTTTGCGATAGAACTAGCAAGTAGGAATAATGTACGTATACATTGCAAAAATGCGAATAATAGACTTTAAAACACTGATGAAAAGTGAATATTTCAGTTTTCCGGAAAAGAAATGCGTGCTAACTCGATGCAAGCTTATCAATTATACATGATAGAAATGAAGACTACAAATGAAAGGACTCTTATATGCTGCCACTAAATATACAACAGTTAAGTTATTTACACATGAGAACATTTTTTCCCAGCGATCGTATAACAGCTGAAAGTATAACAGCCGTTTTCAAATCAAAACTATCTTATTTCCATCCAGTATAAATTGTATACAGCAGTTTCCTAAATATACTTTTCTTTTTAGAGTTGCATGGTCCTCACTGTTTTCCTGACTTTGCTGTAGAAGCAGACTTAAGCTGAATAATATACGTCCACTTTGCACAAAATGCAAATATTTTTCGGTAAAATGTCCAGATGAAAACTGACCATTTCTGTATTGATTAAAAGAAATTCGTGCTGAGCAGATATAAGCATCTTAATTGTTCATGATACAATTGGAGACTACAACTGACAGGACTCTTATATGTTTTCACTGAAGATACTGTAGATAAATGACTATTTACACATAAGAGAAATTTTTTTCACAAAGAATTCGGTAAATAAAATGTAAACTAAATGGTCTGTTGGATGTTCCTAATAACAACGGCTTTTTAATTCTATGTTTCTGTGTAATATTCACGCCTTGATTTTAGCGTTACACTTCAGTCTGCATTGCTAAGGACAAATACGTAACAGAAACTTCAAATAGTTAGTAATGCGAATCAAAACATTAAATTTTCCGAGAAAAGCAAAGTACTAGTGATCCATCCATAACCTTTTAACAATGATTTACAGTCTACCAAATCTGTTTCGTGCTTTAATAAAGTTACGTGCTAAAGTAGTTCAAACCGTTTGCACATGCTATAACAGACGTCTGCAAATTAAACGAATAGTATTTGCAATTCCAGCGACAATGCTATACTGCAAGTTACTAAAATAACTTTTCCTTTGTATTGTATGGTGCTAATTATTAACATGACTTTGCGATAGAACTGGCAAGTAGGAATAATGTACGTATACATTGCAAAAATGCGAATAATAGACTTTAAAACACTGATGAAAAGTGAATATTTCAGTTTTCCGGAAAAGAAATGCGTGCTAACTCGATGCAAGCTTATCAATTATACATGATAGAAATGAAGACTACAAATGAAATGACTCTTATATGCTGCCACTAAATATACAGCAGTTAAGTTATTTACACATGAGAACATTTTTTCCCAGCGATCGTATAACAGCTGGTAGTATAACATCCGTTTTCAAATCAAAACTATCTTATTTCCATCCAGTATAAATTGTATACAGCAGTTTCCTAAATATACTTTTCATTTTAGAGTTGCATGGTCCTCACTGTTTTCCTGACTTTGCTGTAGAAGCAGACTTAAGCTGAATAATATACGTCCACTTTGCACAAAATGCAAATATTTTTCGGTAAAATGTCCAGATGAATACTAACCATTTCTGTATTGATTAAAAGAAATTCGTGCTGAGCAGATATAAGCATCTTAATTGTCCATGATACAATTGGAGACTACAACTGACAGGACTCTTATATGTTTTCACTGAAGATACTGTATATAAATGACTATTTACACATAAGAGAAATTTTTTTGACAAAGAATTCGGTAAATAAAATGTAAACTAAATGATCTGTTGGATGTTCCTAATAACAACGGCTTTTTAATTCTATGTTTCTGTGTAATATTCACGCCTTGATTTTAGCGTTACACTTCAGTCTGCATTGTTAAGGACAAATACGTAACAGAAACTTCAAATAGTTAGTAATGCGAATCAAAACATTAAATTTTCCGAGAAAAGCAAAGTACTAGTGATCCATCTATAACCTTTTAACAATGATTTACAGTCTACCAAATATGTTTCGTGCTTTAATAAAGTTACGTGCTAAAGTAGTTGAAACCGTTTGCACATAGTATAACAGACGTTTGCAAATTAAACGAATAGTATTTGCAATTCCAGCGACAATGCTATACTGCAGGTTATTAAAATTACTTTTCCTTTAAGTATCGTATTGTATGGTGCTAATTATTATCATGACTTTGCGATAGAACTAGCAAGTAGGAATAATGTACGTATACATTGCAAAAATGCGAATAATAGACTTTAAAACACTGATGAAAAGTGAATATTTCAGTTTTCCGGAAAAGAAATGCGTGCTAACTCGATGCAAGCTTATCAATTATACATGATAGAAATGAAGACTACAAATGAAAGGACTCTTATATGCTGCCACTAAATATACAACAGTTAAGTTATTTACACATGAGAACATTTTTTCCCAGCGATCGTATAACAGCTGAAAGTATAACAGCCGTTTTCAAATCAAAACTATCTTATTTCCATCCAGTATAAATTGTATACAGCAGTTTCCTAAATATACTTTTCTTTTTAGAGTTGCATGGTCCTCACTGTTTTCCTGACTTTGCTGTAGAAGCAGACTTAAGCTGAATAATATACGTCCACTTTGCACAAAATGCAAATATTTTTCGGTAAAATGTCCAGATGAAAACTGACCATTTCTGTATTGATTAAAAGAAATTCGTGCTGAGCAGATATAAGCATCTTAATTGTTCATGATACAATTGGAGACTACAACTGACAGGACTCTTATATGTTTTCACTGAAGATACTGTAGATAAATGACTATTTACACATAAGAGAAATTTTTTTCACAAAGAATTCGGTAAATAAAATGTAAACTAAATGATCTGTTGGATGTTCCTAATAACAACGGCTTTTTAATTCTATGTTTCTCTGTAATATTCACGCCTTGATTTTAGCGTTACACTTCAGTCTGCATTGTTAAGGACAAATACGTAACAGAAACTTCAAATAGTTAGTAATGCGAATCAAAACATTAAATTTTCCGAGAAAAGCAAAGTACTAGTGATCCATCTATAACCTTTTAACAATGATTTACAGTCTACCAAATATGTTTCGTGCTTTAATAAAGTTACGTGCTAAAGTAGTTGACACCGTTTGCACATAGTATAACAGACGTTTGCAAATTAAACGAATAGTATTTGCAATTCCAGCGACAATGCTATACTGCAGGTTATTAAAATTACTTTTCCTTTAAGTATTGTATTCTATGGTGCTAATTATTATCATGAATTTGCGATAGAACTAGCCAGTAGGAATAATGTACGTATACATTGCAAAAATGCGAATAATAGACTTTAAAACACTGATGAAAAGTGAATATTTCAGTTTTCCGGAAAAGAAATGCGTGCTAACTCGATGCAAGCTTATCAATTATACATGATAGAAATGAAGACTACAAATGAAATGACTCTTATATGCTGCCACTAAATATACAGCAGTTAAGTTATTTACACATGAGAACATTTTTTCCCAGCGATCGTATAACAGCTCATAGTATAACATCCGTTTTCAAATCAAAACTATCTTATTTCCATCCAGTATAAATTGTATACAGCAGTTTCCTAAATATACTTTTCCTTTTAGAGTTGCATGGTCCTCATTGTTTCCCTGACTTTGCTGTAGAAGCAGACTTAAGCTGAATAATATACGTCCACTTTGCACAAAATGCAAATATTTTTCGGTAAAATGTCCAGATGAATACTAACCATTACTGTATTGATTAAAAGAAATTCGTGCTGAGCGGATATAAGCATCTTAATTGTCCATGATACAATTGGAGACTACAACTGACAGGACTCTTATATGTTTTCACTGAAGATACTGTATATAAATGACTATTTACACATAAGAGAAATTTTTTTGACAAAGAATTCGGTAAATAAAATGTAAACTAAATGATCTGTTGGATGTTCCTAATAACAACGGCTTTTTAATTCTATGTTTCTGTGTAATATTCACGCTTTGATTTTAGCGTTACACTTCAGTCTGCATTGTTAAGGACAAATACGTAACAGAAACTTCAAATAGTTAGTAATGCGAATCAAAACATTAAATTTTCCGAGAAAAGCAAAGTACTAGTGATCCATCTATAACCTTTTAACAATGATTTACAGTCTACCAAATATGTTTCGTGCTTTAATAAAGTTACGTGCTAAAGTAGTTGAAACCGTTTGCACATAGTATAACAGACGTTTGCAAATTAAACGAATAGTATTTGCAATTCCAGCGACACTGCTATACTGCAGGTTATTAAAATTACTTTTCCTTTAAGTATCGTATTGTATGGTGCTAATTATTATCATGACTTTGCGATAGAACTAGCAAGTAGGAATAATGTACGTATACATTGCAAAAATGCGAATAATAGACTTTAAAACACTGATGAAAAGTGAATATTTCAGTTTTCCGGAAAAGAAATGCGTGCTAACTCGATGCAAGCTTATCAATTATACATGATAGAAATGAAGACTACAAATGAAATGACTCTTATATGCTGCCACTAAATATACAGCAGTTAAGTTATTTACACATGAGAACATTTTTTCCCAACGATCGTAAAACAGCTGATAGTTTAACATCCGTTTTCAAATCAAAACTATCTTATTTCCATCCAGTATAAATTGTATACAGCAGTTTCCTAAATATACTTTTCCTTTTAGAGTTGCATGGTCCTCACTGTTTCCCTGACTTTGCTGTAGAAGCAGACTTAAGCTGAATAATATACGTCCACTTTGCACAAAATGCAAATATTTTTCGGTAAAATGTCCAGATGAAAACTGACCATTTCTGTATTGATTAAAAGAAATTCGTGCTGAGCAGATATGATCATCTTAATTGTCCATGATACAATTGGAGACTACAACTGACAGGACTCTTATATGTTTTCACTGAAGATACTGTAGATAAATGACTATTTACACATAAGAGAAATTTTTTTGACAAAGAATTCGGTAAATAAAATGTAAACTAAATGGTCTGTTGGATGTTCCTAATAACAACGGCTTTTTAATTCTATGTTTCTGTGTAATATTCACGCCTTGATTTTAGCGTTACACTTCAGTCTGCATTGCTAAGGACAAATACGTAACAGAAACTTCAAATAGTTAGTAATGCGAATCAAAACATTAAATTTTCCGAGAAAAGCAAAGTACTAGTGATCCATCCATAACCTTTTAACAATGATTTACAGTCTACCAAATATGTTACGTGCTTTAATAAAGTTACGTGCTAAAGTAGTTCAAACCGTTTGCACATACTATAACAGACGTCTATAAATTAAACGAATTGTATTTGCAATTCCAGCGACAATGCTATACTGCAAGTTACTAAAATTACTTTTCCTTTGTATTGTATGGTGCTAATTATTATCATGACTTTGCGATAGAACTAGCAAGTAGGAATAATGTACGTATACATTGCAAAAATGCGAATAATAGACTTTAAAACACTGATGAAAAGTGAATATTTCAGTTTTCCGGAAAAGAAATGCGTGCTAACTCGATGCAAGCTTATCAATTATACATGATAGAAATGAAGACTACAAATGAAATGACTCTTATATGCTGCCACTAAATATACAGCAGTTAAGTTATTTACACATGAGAACATTTTTTCCCAGCGATCGTATAACAGCTGATAGTATAACATCCGTTTTCAAATCAAAACTATCTTATTTCCATCCAGTATAAATTGTATACAGCAGTTTCCTAAATATACTTTTCCTTTTAGAGTTGCATTGTCCTCACTGTTTCCCTGACTTTGCTGTAGAAGCAGACTTAAGCTAAATAATATACGTCCACTTTGCACAAAATGCAAATATTTTTCGGTAAAATGTCCAGATGAAAACTGACCATTTCTGTATTCATTAAAAGAAATTCGTGCTGAGCAGATATAATCATCTTAATTGTCCATGATACAATTGGAGACTACAACTGACAGGACTCTTATATGTTTTCACTGAAGATACTGTAGATAAATGACTATTTACACATAAGAGAAATTTTTTTCACAAAGAATTCGGTAAATAAAATGTAAACTAAATGGTCTGTTGGATGTTCCTAATAACAACGGCTTTTTAATTCTATGTTTCTGTGTAATATTCACGCCTTGATTTTAGCGTTACACTTCAGTCTGCATTGCTAAGGACAAATACGTAACAGAAACTTCAAATAGTTAGTAATGCGAATCAAAACATTAAATTTTCCGAGAAAAGCAAAGTACTAGTGATCCATCCATAACCTTTTAACAATGATTTACAGTCTACCAAATCTGTTTCGTGCTTTAATAAAGTTACGTGCTAAAGTAGTTCAAACCGTTTGCACATACTATAACAGACGTCTGCAAATTAAACGAATAGTATTTGCAATTCCAGCGACAATGCTATACTGCAAGTTACTAAAATTACTTTTCCTTTGTATTGTATGGTGCTAATTATTAACATGACTTTGCGATAGAACTGGCAAGTAGGAATAATGTACGTATACATTGCAAAAATGCGAATAATAGACTTTAAAACACTGATGAAAAGTGAATATTTCAGTTTTCCGGAAAAGAAATGCGTGCTAACTCGATGCAAGCTTATCAATTATACATGATAGAAATGAAGACTACAAATGAAATGACTCTTATATGCTGCCACTAAATATACAGCAGTTAAGTTATTTACACATGAGAACATTTTTTCCCAGCGATCGTATAACAGCTGATAGTATAACATCCGTTTTCAAATCAAAACTATCTTATTTCCATCCAGTATAAATTGTATACAGCAGTTTCCTAAATATACTTTTCATTTTAGAGTTGCATGGTCCTCACTGTTTTCCTGACTTTGCTGTAGAAGCAGACTTAAGCTGAATAATATACGTCCACTTTGCACAAAATGCAAATATTTTTCGGTAAAATGTCCAGATGAAAACTAACCATTTCTCTACTGATTAAAAGAAATTCGTGCTGAGCAGATATAAGCATCTTAATTGTCCATGATACAATTGGAGACTACAACTGACAGGACTCTTATATGTTTTCACTGAAGATACTGTATATAAATGACTATTTACACATAAGAGAAATTTTTTTGACAAAGAATTCGGTAAATAAAATGTAAACTAAATGATCTGTTGGATGTTCCTATTAACAACGGCTTTTTAATTCTGTTTCTGTGTAATATTCACGCCTTGATTTTAGCGTTACACTTCAGTCTGCATTGCTAAGGACAAATACGTAACAGAAACTTCAAATAGTTAGTAATGCGAATCAAAACATTAAATTTTCCGAGAAAAGCAAAGTACTAGTGATCCATCTATAACCTTTTAACAATGATTTACAGTCTACCAAATATGTTTCGTGCTTTAATAAAGTTACGTGCTAAAGTAGTTGAAACCGTTTGCAAATAGTATAACAGACGTTTCCAAATTAAACGAATAGTATTTGCAATTCCAGCGACAATGCTATACTGCAGGTTATTAAAATTACTTTTCCTTTAAGTATCGTATTGTATGGTGCTAATTATTATCATGACTTTGCGATAGAACTAGCAAGTAGGAATAATGTACGTATACATTGCAAAAATGCGAATAATAGACTTTAAAACACTGATGAAAAGTGAATATTTCAGTTTTCCGGAAAAGAAATGCGTGCTAACTCGATGCAAGCTTATCAATTATACATGATAGAAATGAAGACTACAAATGAAAGGACTCTTATATGCTGCCACTAAATATACAGCAGTTAAGTTATTTACACATGAGAACATTTTTTCCCAGCGATCGTATAACAGCTGAAAGTATAACAGCCGTTTTCAAATCAAAACTATCTTATTTCCATCCAGTATAAATTGTATACAGCAGTTTCCTAAATATACTTTTCTTTTTAGAGTTGCATGGTCCTCACTGTTTTCCTGACTTTGCTGTAGAAGCAGACTTAAGCTGAATAATATACGTCCACTTTGCACAAAATGCAAATATTTTTCGGTAAAATGTCCAGATGAAAACTGACCATTTCTGTATTGATTAAAAGAAATTCGTGCTGAGCAGATATAAGCATCTTAATTGTTCATGATACAATTGGAGACTACAACTGACAGGACTCTTATATGTTTTCACTGAAGATACTGT
This sequence comes from Hypanus sabinus, assembly GCF_030144855.1. Taxonomy (NCBI): domain Eukaryota; kingdom Metazoa; phylum Chordata; class Chondrichthyes; order Myliobatiformes; family Dasyatidae; genus Hypanus; species Hypanus sabinus. The sequence goes on from NW_026779034.1 coordinate 940,548, forward strand.
AGATAAATGACTATTTACACATAAGAGAAATTTTTTCACAAAGAATTCGGTAAATAAAATGTAAACTAAATGGTCTGTTGGATGTTCCTAATAACAACGGCTTTTTAATTCTATGTTTCTGTGTAATATTCACGCCTTGATTTTAGCGTTACACTTCAGTCTGCATTGCTAAGGACAAATACGTAACAGAAACTTCAAATAGTTAGTAATGCGAATCAAAACATTAAATTTTCCGAGAAAAGCAAAGTACTAGTGATCCATCCATAACCTTTTAACAATGATTTACAGTCTACCAAATCTGTTTCGTGCTTTAATAAAGTTACGTGCTAAAGTAGTTCAAACCGTTTGCACATACTATAACAGACGTCTGCAAATTAAACGAATAGTATTTGCAATTCCAGCGACAATGCTATACTGCAAGTTACTAAAATTACTTTTCCATTGTATTGTATGGTGCTAATTATTAACATGACTTTGCGATAGAACTGGCAAGTAGGAATAATGTACGTATACATTGCAAAAATGCGAATAATAGACTTTAAAACACTGATGAAAAGTGAATATTTCAGTTTTCCGGAAAAGAAATGCGTGCTAACTCGATGCAAGCTTATCAATTATACATGATAGAAATGAAGACTACAAATAAAATGACTCTTATATGCTGCCACTAAATATACAGCAGTTAAGTTATTTACACATGAGAACATTTTTTCCCAGCGATCGTATAACAGCTGATAGTATAACATCCGTTTTCAAATCAAAACTATCTTATTTCCATCCAGTATAAATTGTATACAGCAGTTTCCTAAATATACTTTTCATTTTAGAGTTGCATGGTCCTCACTGTTTTCCTGACTTTGCTGTAGAAGCAGACTTAAGCTGAATAATATACGTCCACTTTGCACAAAATGCAAATATTTTTCGGTAAAATGTCCAGATGAAAACTAACCATTTCTCTACTGATTAAAAGAAATTCGTGCTGAGCAGATATAGGCATCTTAATTGTCCATGATACAATTGGAGACTACAACTGACAGGACTCTTATATGTTTTCACTGAAGATACTGTATATAAATGACTATTTACACATAAGAGAAATTTTTTTGACAAAGAATTCGGTAAATAAAATGTAAACTAAATGATCTGTTGGATGTTCCTAATAACAACGGCTTTTTAATTCTATGTTTCTGTGTAATATTCACGCCTTGATTTTAGCGTTACACTTCAGTCTGCATTGTTAAGGACAAATACGTAACAGAAACTTCAAATATTTAGTAATGCGAATCAAAACATTAAATTTTCCGAGAAAAGCAAAGTACTAGTGATCCATCTATAACATTTTAACAATGATTTACAGTCTACCAAATATGTTTCGTGCTTTAATAAAGTTACGTGCTAAAGTAGTTGAAACCGTTTGCACATAGTATAACAGACGTTTGCAAATTAAACGAATAGTATTTGCAATTCCAGCGACAATGCTATACTGCAGGTTATTAAAATAACTTTTCCTTTAAGTATCGTATTGTATGGTGCTAATTATTATCATGACTTTGCGATAGAACTAGCAAGTAGGAATAATGTACGTATACATTGCAAAAATGCGAATAATAGACTTTAAAACACTGATGAAAAGTGAATATTTCAGTTTTCCGGAAAAGAAATGCGTGCTAACTCGATGCAAGCTTATCAATTATACATGATAGAAATGAAGACTACAAATGAAAGGACTCTTATATGCTGCCACTAAATATACAGCAGTTAAGTTATTTACACATGAGAACATTTTTTCCCAGCGATCGTATAACAGCTGAAAGTATAACAGCCGTTTTCAAATCAAATCTATCTTATTTCCATCCAGTATAAATTGTATACAGCAGTTTCCTAAATATACTTTTCTTTTTAGAGTTGCATGGTCCTCACTGTTTTCCTGACTTTGCTGTAGAAGCAGACTTAAGCTGAATAATATACGTCCACTTTGCACAAAATGCAAATATTTTTCGGTAAAATGTCCAGATGAAAACTGACCATTTCTGTATTGATTAAAAGAAATTCGTACTGAGCAGATATAAGCATCTTAATTGTCCATGATACAATTGGAGACTACAACTGACAGGACTCTTAAATGTTTTCACTGAAGATACTGTAGATAAATGACTATTTACACATAAGAGAAATTTTTTTCACAAAGAATTCGGTAAATAAAATGTAAACTAAATGGTCTGTTGGATGTTCCTAATAACAACGGCTTTTTAATTCTATGTTTCTGTGTAGTATTCGCGCCTTGATTTTAGCGTTACACTTCAGTCTGCATTGTTAAGGACAAATACGTAACAGAAACTTCAAATAGTTAGTAATGCGAATCAAAACATTAAATTTTCCGAGAAAAGCAAAGTACTAGTGATCCATCTATAACCTTTTAACAATGATTTACAGTCTACCAAATATGTTTCATGCTTTAATAAAGTTACGTGCTAAAGTAGTTGAAACCGTTTGCACATAGTATAACAGACGTTTGCAAATTAAACGAATAGTATTTGCAATTCCAGCGACAATGCTATACTGCAGGTTATTAAAATTACTTTTCCTTTAAGTATTGTATTGAATGGTGCTAATTATTATCATGACTTTGCGATAGAACTAGCAAGTAGGAATAATGTACGTATACATTGCAAAAATGCGAATAATAGACTTTAAAACACTGATGAAAAGTGAATATTTCAGTTTTCCGGAAAAGAAATTCGTGCTAACTCGATGCAAGCTTATCAATTATACATGATAGAAATGAAGACTACAAATGAAATGACTCTTATATGCTGCCACTAAATATACAGCAGTTAAGTTATTTACACATGAGAACATTTTTTCCCAGCGATCGTATAACAGCTGATAGTATAACATCCGTTTTCAAATCAAAACTATCTTATTTCCATCCAGTATAAATTGTATACAGCAGTTTCCTAAATATACTTTTCCTTTTAGAGTTGCATGGTCCTCACTGTTTCCCTGACTTTGCTGTAGAAGCAGACTTAAGCTAAATAATATACGTCCACTTTGCACAAAATGCAAATATTTTTCGGTAAAATGTCCAGATGAAAACTGACCATTTCTGTATTGATTAAAAGAAATTCGTGCTGAGCAGATATAAGCATCTTAATTGTCCATGATACAATTGGAGACTACAACTGACAGGACTCTTATATGTTTTCACTGAAGATACTGTAGATAAATGACTATTTACACATAAGAGAAATTTTTTTCACAAAGAATTCGGTAAATAAAATGTAAACTAAATGGTCTGTTGGATGTTCCTAATAACAACGGCTTTTTAATTCTATGTTTCTGTGTAGTATTCGCGCCTTGATTTTAGCGTTACACTTCAGTCTGCATTGTTAAGGACAAATACGTAACAGAAACTTCAAATATTTAGTAACGCGAATCAAAACATTAAATTTTCCGGGAAAAGCAAAGTACTAGTGATCCATCCATAACCTTTTAACAATGATTTACAGTCTACCAAATCTGTTTCGTGCTTTAATAAAGTTACGTGCTAAAGTAGTTGAAACCGTTTGCACATAGTATAACAGACGTTTGCAAATCAAACGAATAGTATTTGCAATTCCAGCGACAATGCTATACTGCAGGTTATTAAAATTACTTTTCCTTTAAGTATCGTATTGTATGGTGCTAATTATTATCATGACTTTGCGATAGAACTAGCAAGTAGGAATAATGTACGTATACATTGCAAAAATACGAATAATAGACTTTAAAACACTGATGAAAAGTGAATATTTCAGTTTTCCGGAAAAGAAATTCGTGCTAACTCGATGCAAGCTTATCAATTATACATGATAGAAATGAAGACTACAAATGAAAGGACTCTTATATGCTGCCACTAAATATACAACAGTTAAGTTATTTACACATGAGAACATTTTTTCCCAGCGATCGTATAACAGCTGAAAGTATAACAGCCGTTTTCAAATCAAAACTATCTTATTTCCATCCAGTATAAATTGTATAGAGCAGTTTCCTAAATATACTTTTCTTTTTAGAGTTGCATGGTCCTCACTGTTTTCCTGACTTTGCTGTAGAAGCAGACTTAAGCTGAATAATATACGTCCACTTTGCACAAAATGCAAATATTTTTCGGTAAAATGTCCAGATGAAAACTGACCATTTCTGTATTGATTAAAAGAAATTCGTACTGAGCAGATATAAGCATCTTAATTGTCCATGATACAATTGGAGACTACAACTGACAGGACTCTTAAATGTTTTCACTGAAGATACTGTAGATAAATGACTATTTACACATAAGAGAAATTTTTTTCACAAAGAATTCGGTAAATAAAATGTAAACTAAATGGTCTGTTGGATGTTCCTAATAACAACGGCTTTTTAATTCTATGTTTCTGTGTAGTATTCGCGCCTTGATTTTAGCGTTACACTTCAGTCTGCATTGTTAAGGACAAATACGTAACAGAAACTTCAAATAGTTAGTAATGCGAATCAAAACATTAAATTTTCCGAGAAAAGCAAAGTACTAGTGATCCATCTATAACCTTTTAACAATGATTTACAGTCTACCAAATATGTTTCATGCTTTAATAAAGTTACGTGCTAAAGTAGTTGAAACCGTTTGCACATAGTATAACAGACGTTTGCAAATTAAACGAATAGTATTTGCAATTCCAGCGACAATGCTATACTGCAGGTTATTAAAATTACTTTTCCTTTAAGTATTGTATTGAATGGTGCTAATTATTATCATGACTTTGCGATAGAACTAGCAAGTAGGAATAATGTACGTATACATTGCAAAAATGCGAATAATAGACTTTAAAACACTGATGAAAAGTGAATATTTCAGTTTTCCGGAAAAGAAATTCGTGCTAACTCGATGCAAGCTTATCAATTATACATGATAGAAATGAAGACTACAAATGAAATGACTCTTATATGCTGCCACTAAATATACAGCAGTTAAGTTATTTACACATGAGAACATTTTTTCCCAGCGATCGTATAACAGCTGATAGTATAACATCCGTTTTCAAATCAAAACTATCTTATTTCCATCCAGTATAAATTGTATACAGCAGTTTCCTAAATATACTTTTCCTTTTAGAGTTGCATGGTCCTCACTGTTTCCCTGACTTTGCTGTAGAAGCAGACTTAAGCTAAATAATATACGTCCACTTTGCACAAAATGCAAATATTTTTCGGTAAAATGTCCAGATGAAAACTGACCATTTCTGTATTGATTAAAAGAAATTCGTGCTGAGCAGATATAAGCATCTTAATTGTCCATGATACAATTGGAGACTACAACTGACAGGACTCTTATATGTTTTCACTGAAGATACTGTAGATAAATGACTATTTACACATAAGAGAAATTTTTTTCACAAAGAATTCGGTAAATAAAATGTAAACTAAATGGTCTGTTGGATGTTCCTAATAACAACGGCTTTTTAATTCTATGTTTCTGTGTAGTATTCGCGCCTTGATTTTAGCGTTACACTTCAGTCTGCATTGTTAAGGACAAATACGTAACAGAAACTTCAAATATTTAGTAACGCGAATCAAAACATTAAATTTTCCGGGAAAAGCAAAGTACTAGTGATCCATCCATAACCTTTTAACAATGATTTACAGTCTACCAAATATGTTTCGTGCTTTAATAAAGTTACGTGCTAAAGTAGTTGAAACCGTTTGCACATAGTATAACAGACGTTTGCAAATCAAACGAATAGTATTTGCAATTCCAGCGACAATGCTATACTGCAGGTTATTAAAATTACTTTTCCTTTAAGTATCGTATTGTATGGTGCTAATTATTATCATGACTTTGCGATAGAACTAGCAAGTAGGAATAATGTACGTATACATTGCAAAAATACGAATAATAGACTTTAAAACACTGATGAAAAGTGAATATTTCAGTTTTCCGGAAAAGAAATTCGTGCTAACTCGATGCAAGCTTATCAATTATACATGATAGAAATGAAGACTACAAATGAAAGGACTCTTATATGCTGCCACTAAATATACAACAGTTAAGTTATTTACACATGAGAACATTTTTTCCCAGCGATCGTATAACAGCTGAAAGTATAACAGCCGTTTTCAAATCAAAACTATCTTATTTCCATCCAGTATAAATTGTATAGAGCAGTTTCCTAAATATACTTTTCTTTTTAGAGTTGCATGGTCCTCACTGTTTTCCTGACTTTGCTGTAGAAGCAGACTTAAGCTGAATAATATACGTCCACTTTGCACAAAATGCAAATATTTTTCGGGTAAAATGTCCAGATGAAAACTGACCATTTCTGTATTGATTAAAAGAAATTCGTGCTGAGCAGATATAAGCATCTTAATTGTTCATGATACAATTGGAGACTACAACTGACAGGACTCTTATATGTTTTCACTGAAGATACTGTAGATAAATGACTATTTACACATAAGAGAAATTTTTTTCACAAAGAATTCGGTAAATAAAATGTAAACTAAATGATCTGTTGGATGTTCCTAATAACAACGGCTTTTTAATTCTATGTTTCTGTGTAGTATTCGCGCCTTGATTTTAGCGTTACACTTCAGTCTGCATTGTTAAGGACAAATACGTAACAGAAACTTCAAATAGTTAGTAATGCGAATCAAAACATTAAATTTTCCGAGAAAAGCAAAGTACTAGTGATCCATCTATAACCTTTTAACAATGATTTACAGTCTACCAAATATGTTTCATGCTTTAATAAAGTTACGTGCTAAAGTAGTTGAAACCGTTTGCACATAGTATAACAGACGTTTGCAAATTAAACGAATAGTATTTGCAATTCCAGCGACAATGCTATACTGCAGGTTATTAAAATTACTTTTCCTTTAAGTATTGTATTGAATGGTGCTAATTATTATCATGACTTTGCGATAGAACTAGCAAGTAGGAATAATGTACGTATACATTGCAAAAATGCGAATAATAGACTTTAAAACACTGATGAAAAGTGAATATTTCAGTTTTCCGGAAAAGAAATTCGTGCTAACTCGATGCAAGCTTATCAATTATACATGATAGAAATGAAGACTACAAATGAAATGACTCTTATATGCTGCCACTAAATATACAGCAGTTAAGTTATTTACACATGAGAACATTTTTTCCCAGCGATCGTATAACAGCTGATAGTATAACATCCGTTTTCAAATCAAAACTATCTTATTTCCATCCAGTATAAATTGTATACAGCAGTTTCCTAAATATACTTTTCCTTTTAGAGTTGCATGGTCCTCACTGTTTCCCTGACTTTGCTGTAGAAGCAGACTTAAGCTAAATAATATACGTCCACTTTGCACAAAATGCAAATATTTTTCGGTAAAATGTCCAGATGAAAACTGACCATTTCTGTATTGATTAAAAGAAATTCGTGCTGAGCAGATATAAGCATCTTAATTGTCCATGATACAATTGGAGACTACAACTGACAGGACTCTTATATGTTTTCACTGAAGATACTGTAGATAAATGACTATTTACACATAAGAGAAATTTTTTTCACAAAGAATTCGGTAAATAAAATGTAAACTAAATGGTCTGTTGGATGTTCCTAATAACAACGGCTTTTTAATTCTATGTTTCTGTGTAGTATTCGCGCCTTGATTTTAGCGTTACACTTCAGTCTGCATTGTTAAGGACAAATACGTAACAGAAACTTCAAATATTTAGTAACGCGAATCAAAACATTAAATTTTCCGGGAAAAGCAAAGTACTAGTGATCCATCCATAACCTTTTAACAATGATTTACAGTCTACCAAATCTGTTTCGTGCTTTAATAAAGTTACGTGCTAAAGTAGTTGAAACCGTTTGCACATAGTATAACAGACGTTTGCAAATCAAACGAATAGTATTTGCAATTCCAGCGACAATGCTATACTGCAGGTTATTAAAATTACTTTTCCTTTAAGTATCGTATTGTATGGTGCTAATTATTATCATGACTTTGCGATAGAACTAGCAAGTAGGAATAATGTACGTATACATTGCAAAAATACGAATAATAGACTTTAAAACACTGATGAAAAGTGAATATTTCAGTTTTCCGGAAAAGAAATTCGTGCTAACTCGATGCAAGCTTATCAATTATACATGATAGAAATGAAGACTACAAATGAAAGGACTCTTATATGCTGCCACTAAATATACAACAGTTAAGTTATTTACACATGAGAACATTTTTTCCCAGCGATCGTATAACAGCTGAAAGTATAACAGCCGTTTTCAAATCAAAACTATCTTATTTCCATCCAGTATAAATTGTATAGAGCAGTTTCCTAAATATACTTTTCTTTTTAGAGTTGCATGGTCCTCACTGTTTTCCTGACTTTGCTGTAGAAGCAGACTTAAGCTGAATAATATACGTCCACTTTGCACAAAATGCAAATATTTTTCGGTAAAATGTCCAGATGAAAACTGACCATTTCTGTATTGATTAAAAGAAATTCGTACTGAGCAGATATAAGCATCTTAATTGTCCATGATACAATTGGAGACTACAACTGACAGGACTCTTAAATGTTTTCACTGAAGATACTGTAGATAAATGACTATTTACACATAAGAGAAATTTTTTTCACAAAGAATTCGGTAAATAAAATGTAAACTAAATGGTCTGTTGGATGTTCCTAATAACAACGGCTTTTTAATTCTATGTTTCTGTGTAGTATTCGCGCCTTGATTTTAGCGTTACACTTCAGTCTGCATTGTTAAGGACAAATACGTAACAGAAACTTCAAATAGTTAGTAATGCGAATCAAAACATTAAATTTTCCGAGAAAAGCAAAGTACTAGTGATCCATCTATAACCTTTTAACAATGATTTACAGTCTACCAAATATGTTTCATGCTTTAATAAAGTTACGTGCTAAAGTAGTTGAAACCGTTTGCACATAGTATAACAGACGTTTGCAAATTAAACGAATAGTATTTGCAATTCCAGCGACAATGCTATACTGCAGGTTATTAAAATTACTTTTCCTTTAAGTATTGTATTGAATGGTGCTAATTATTATCATGACTTTGCGATAGAACTAGCAAGTAGGAATAATGTACGTATACATTGCAAAAATGCGAATAATAGACTTTAAAACACTGATGAAAAGTGAATATTTCAGTTTTCCGGAAAAGAAATTCGTGCTAACTCGATGCAAGCTTATCAATTATACATGATAGAAATGAAGACTACAAATGAAATGACTCTTATATGCTGCCACTAAATATACAGCAGTTAAGTTATTTACACATGAGAACATTTTTTCCCAGCGATCGTATAACAGCTGATAGTATAACATCCGTTTTCAAATCAAAACTATCTTATTTCCATCCAGTATAAATTGTATACAGCAGTTTCCTAAATATACTTTTCCTTTTAGAGTTGCATGGTCCTCACTGTTTCCCTGACTTTGCTGTAGAAGCAGACTTAAGCTAAATAATATACGTCCACTTTGCACAAAATGCAAATATTTTTCGGTAAAATGTCCAGATGAAAACTGACCATTTCTGTATTGATTAAAAGAAATTCGTGCTGAGCAGATATAAGCATCTTAATTGTCCATGATACAATTGGAGACTACAACTGACAGGACTCTTATATGTTTTCACTGAAGATACTGTAGATAAATGACTATTTACACATAAGAGAAATTTTTTTCACAAAGAATTCGGTAAATAAAATGTAAACTAAATGGTCTGTTGGATGTTCCTAATAACAACGGCTTTTTAATTCTATGTTTCTGTGTAGTATTCGCGCCTTGATTTTAGCGTTACACTTCAGTCTGCATTGTTAAGGACAAATACGTAACAGAAACTTCAAATATTTAGTAACGCGAATCAAAACATTAAATTTTCCGGGAAAAGCAAAGTACTAGTGATCCATCCATAACCTTTTAACAATGATTTACAGTCTACCAAATCTGTTTCGTGCTTTAATAAAGTTACGTGCTAAAGTAGTTGAAACCGTTTGCACATAGTATAACAGACGTTTGCAAATCAAACGAATAGTATTTGCAATTCCAGCGACAATGCTATACTGCAGGTTATTAAAATTACTTTTCCTTTAAGTATCGTATTGTATGGTGCTAATTATTATCATGACTTTGCGATAGAACTAGCAAGTAGGAATAATGTACGTATACATTGCAAAAATACGAATAATAGACTTTAAAACACTGATGAAAAGTGAATATTTCAGTTTTCCGGAAAAGAAATTCGTGCTAACTCGATGCAAGCTTATCAATTATACATGATAGAAATGAAGACTACAAATGAAAGGACTCTTATATGCTGCCACTAAATATACAACAGTTAAGTTATTTACACATGAGAACATTTTTTCCCAGCGATCGTATAACAGCTGAAAGTATAACAGCCGTTTTCAAATCAAAACTATCTTATTTCCATCCAGTATAAATTGTATAGAGCAGTTTCCTAAATATACTTTTCTTTTTAGAGTTGCATGGTCCTCACTGTTTTCCTGACTTTGCTGTAGAAGCAGACTTAAGCTGAATAATATACGTCCACTTTGCACAAAATGCAAATATTTTTCGGGTAAAATGTCCAGATGAAAACTGACCATTTCTGTATTGATTAAAAGAAATTCGTGCTGAGCAGATATAAGCATCTTAATTGTTCATGATACAATTGGAGACTACAACTGACAGGACTCTTATATGTTTTCACTGAAGATACTGTAGATAAATGACTATTTACACATAAGAGAAATTTTTTTCACAAAGAATTCGGTAAATAAAATGTAAACTAAATGATCTGTTGGATGTTCCTAATAACAACGGCTTTTTAATTCTATGTTTCTCTGTAATATTCACGCCTTGATTTTAGCATTACACTTCAGTCTGCATTGTTAAGGACAAATACGTAACAGAAACTTCAAATAGTTAGTAATGCGAATCAAAACATTAAATTTTCCGAGAAAAGCAAAGTACTAGTGATCCATCTATAACCTTTTAACAATGATTTACAGTCTACCAAATATGTTTCGTGCTTTAATAAAGTTACGTGCTAAAGTAGTTGAAACCGTTTGCACATAGTATAACAGACGTTTGCAAATTAAACGAATAGTATTTGCAATTCCAGCGACAATGCTATACTGCAGGTTACTAAAATTACTTTTCCTTTGTATTGTATGGTGCTAATTATTATCATGACTTTGCGATAGAACTAGCAAGTAGGAATAATGTACGTATACATTGCAAAAATGCGAATAATAGACTTTAAAACACTGATGAAAAGTGAATATTTCAGTTTTCCGGAAAAGAAATGCGTGCTAACTCGATGCAAGCTTATCAATTATACATGATAGAAATGAAGACTACAAATGAAAGGACTCTTATATGCTGCCACTAAATATACAACAGTTGTTATTTACACATGAGAACATTTTTTCCCAGCGATCGTATAACAGCTGAAAGTATAACAGCCGTTTTCAAATCAAAACTATCTTATTTCCATCCAGTATAAATTGTATACAGCAGTTTCCTAAATATACTTTTCTTTTTAGAGTTGCATGGTCCTCACTGTTTTCCTGACTTTGCTGTAGAAGCAGACTTAAGCTGAATAATATACGTCCACTTTGCACAAAATGCAAATATTTTTCGGTAAAATGTCCAGATGAAAACTGACCATTTCTGTATTGATTAAAAGAAATTCGTGCTGAGCAGATATAAGCATCTTAATTGTTCATGATACAATTGGAGACTACAACTGACAGGACTCTTATATGTTTTCACTGAAGATACTGTAGATAAATGACTATTTACACATAAGAGAAATTTTTTTCACAAAGAATTCGGTAAATAAAATGTAAACTAAATGATCTGTTGGATGTTCCTAATAACAACGGCTTTTTAATTCTATGTTTCTCTGTAATATTCACGCCTTGATTTTAGCGTTACACTTCAGTCTGCATTGTTAAGGACAAATACGTAACAGAAACTTCAAATAGTTAGTAATGCGAATCAAAACATTAAATTTTCCGAGAAAAGCAAAGTACTAGTGATCCATCTATAACCTTTTAACAATGATTTACAGTCTACCAAATATGTTTCGTGCTTTAATAAAGTTACGTGCTAAAGTAGTTGACACCGTTTGCACATAGTATAACAGACGTTTGCAAATTAAACGAATAGTATTTGCAATTCCAGCGACAATGCTATACTGCAGGTTATTAAAATTACTTTTCCTTTAAGTATTGTATTCTATGGTGCTAATTATTATCATGAATTTGCGATAGAACTAGCCAGTAGGAATAATGTACGTATACATTGCAAAAATGCGAATAATAGACTTTAAAACACTGATGAAAAGTGAATATTTCAGTTTTCCGGAAAAGAAATGCGTGCTAACTCGATGCAAGCTTATCAATTATACATGATAGAAATGAAGACTACAAATGAAATGACTCTTATATGCTGCCACTAAATATACAGCAGTTAAGTTATTTACACATGAGAACATTTTTTCCCAGCGATCGTATAACAGCTGATAGTTTAACATCCGTTTTCAAATCAAAACTATCTTATTTCCATCCAGTATAAATTGTATACAGCAGTTTCCTAAATATACTTTTCCTTTTAGAGTTGCATGGTCCTCACTGTTTCCCTGACTTTGCTGTAGAAGCAGACTTAAGCTGAATAATATACGTCCACTTTGCACAAAATGCAAATATTTTTCGGTAAAATGTCCAGATGAAAACTGACCATTTCTGTATTGATTAAAAGAAATTCGTGCTGAGCAGATATAATCATCTTAATTGTCCATGATACAATTGGAGACTACAACTGACAGGACTCTTATATGTTTTCACTGAAGATACTGTAGATAAATGACTATTTACACATAAGAGAAATTTTTTTCACAAAGAATTCGGTAAATAAAATGTAAACTAAATGGTCTGTTGGATGTTCCTAATAACAACGGCTTTTTAATTCTATGTTTCTGTGTAATATTCACGCCTTGATTTTAGCGTTACACTTCAGTCTGCATTGCTAAGGACAAATACGTTACAGAAACTTCAAATAGTTAGTAATGCGAATCAAAACATTAAATTTTCCGAGAAAAGCAAAGTACTAGTGATCCATCTATAACCTTTTAACAATGATTTACAGTCTACCAAATATGTTTCGTGCTTTAATAAAGTTACGTGCTAAAGTAGTTGAAACCGTTTGCAGATAGTATAACAGACGTTTGCAAATTAAACGAATAGTATTTGCAATTCAGGTTATTAAAATTACTTTTCCTGTAAGTATTGTATTCTATGGTGCTAATTATTATCATGAATTTGCGATAGAACTAGCCAGTAGGAATAATGTACGTATACATTGCAAAAATGCGAATAATAGACTTTAAAACACTGATGAAAAGTGAATATTTCAGTTTTCCGGAAAAGAAATGCGTGCTAACTCGATGCAAGCTTATCAATTATACATGATAGAAATGAAGACTACAAATGAAAGGACTCTTATATGCTGCCACTAAATATACAACAGTTGTTATTTACACATGAGAACATTTTTTCCCAGCGATCGTATAACAGCTGAAAGTATAACAGCCGTTTTCAAATCAAAACTATCATATTTCCATCCAGTATAAATTGTATACAGCAGTTTCCTAAATATACTTTTCATTTTAGAGTTGCATGGTCCTCACTGTTTTCCTGACTTTGCTGTAGAAGCAGACTTAAGCTGAATAATATACGTCCACTTTGCACAAAATGCAAATATTTTTCGGTAAAATGTCCAGATGAATACTAACCATTTCTGTATTGATTAAAAGAAATTCGTGCTGAGCAGATATAAGCATCTTAATTGTCCATGATACAATTGGAGACTACAACTGACAGGACTCTTATATGTTTTCACTGAAGATACTGTATATAAATGACTATTTACACATAAGAGAAATTTTTTTGACAAAGAATTCGGTAAATAAAATGTAAACTAAATGATCTGTTGGATGTTCCTAATAACAACGGCTTTTTAATTCTATGTTTCTGTGTAATATTCACGCCTTGATTTTAGCGTTACACTTCAGTCTGCATTGTTAAGGACAAATACGTAACAGAAACTTCAAATAGTTAGTAATGCGAATCAAAACATTAAATTTTCCGAGAAAAGCAAAGTACTAGTGATCCATCTATAACCTTTTAACAATGATTTACAGTCTACCAAATATGTTTCGTGCTTTAATAAAGTTACGTGCTAAAGTAGTTGAAACCGTTTGCACATAGTATAACAGACGTTTGCAAATTAAACGAATAGTATTTGCAATTCCAGCGACAATGCTATACTGCAGGTTATTAAAATTACTTTTCCTTTAAGTATCGTATTGTATGGTGCTAATTATTATCATGACTTTGCGATAGAACTAGCAAGTAGGAATAATGTACGTATACATTGCAAAAATGCGAATAATAGACTTTAAAACACTGATGAAAAGTGAATATTTCAGTTTTCCGGAAAAGAAATGCGTGCTAACTCGATGCAAGCTTATCAATTATACATGATAGAAATGAAGACTACAAATGAAAGGACTCTTATATGCTGCCACTAAATATACAACAGTTAAGTTATTTACACATGAGAACATTTTTTCCCAGCGATCGTATAACAGCTGAAAGTATAAAAGCCGTTTTCAAATGAAAACTATCTTATTTCCATCCAGTATAAATTGTATACAGCAGTTTCCTAAATATACTTTTCTTTTTAGAGTTGCATGGTCCTCACTGTTTTCCTGACTTTGCTGTAGAAGCAGACTTAAGCTGAATAATATACGTCCACTTTGCACAAAATGCAAATATTTTTCGGTAAAATGTCCAGATGAAAACTGACCATTTCTGTATTGATTAAAAGAAATTCGTGCTGAGCAGATATAAGCATCTTAATTGTTCATGATACAATTGGAGACTACAACTGACAGGACTCTTATATGTTTTCACTGAAGATACTGTAGATAAATGACTATTTACACATAAGAGAAATTTTTTTCACAAAGAATTCGGTAAATAAAATGTAAACTAAATGATCTGTTGGATGTTCCTAATAACAACGGCTTTTTAATTCTATGTTTCTCTGTAATATTCACGCCTTGATTTTAGCGTTACACTTCAGTCTGCATTGTTAAGGACAAATACGTAACAGAAACTTCAAATAGTTAGTAATGCGAATCAAAACATTAAATTTTCCGAGAAAAGCAAAGTACTAGTGAACCATCTATAACCTTTTAACAATGATTTACATTCTACCAAATATGTTTCGTGCTTTAATAAAGTTACGTGCTAAAGTAGTTGAAACCGTTTGCACATAGTATAACAGACGTTTGCAAATTAAACGAATAGTATTTGCAATTCCAGCGACAATGCTATACTGCAGGTTATTAAAATTACTTTTCCTTTAAGTATTGTATTCTATGGTGCTAATTATTATCATGAATTTGCGATAGAACTAGCCAGTAGGAATAATGTACGTATACATTGCAAAAATGCGAATAATAGACTTTAAAACACTGATGAAAAGTGAATATTTCAGTTTTCCGGAAAAGAAATGCTTGCTAACTCGATGCAAGCTTATCAATTATACATGATAGAATTGAAGACTACAAATGAAATGACTCTTATATGCTGCCACTAAATATACAGCAGTTAAGTTATTTACACATGAGAACATTTTTTCCCAGAAATCGTATAACAGCTGATAGTTTAACATCCGTTTTCAAATCAAAACTATCTTATTTCCATCCAGTATAAATTGTATACAGCAGTTTCCTAAATATACTTTTCCTTTTAGAGTTGCATGGTCCTCACTGTTTCCCTGACTTTGCTGTAGAAGCAGACTTAAGCTGAATAATATACGTCCACTTTGCACAAAATGCAAATATTTTTCGGTAAAATGTCCAGATGAAAACTGACCATTTCTGTATTGATTAAAAGAAATTCGTGCTGAGCAGATATAATCATCTTAATTGTCCATGATACAATTGGAGACTACAACTGACAGGACTCTTATATGTTTTCACTGAAGATACTGTAGATAAATGACTATTTACACATAAGAGAAATTTTTTTGACAAAGAATTCGGTAAATAAAATGTAAACTAAATGGTCTGTTGGATGTTCCTAATAACAACGGCTTTTTAATTCTATGTTTCTGTGTAATATTCACGCCTTGATTTTAGCGTTACACTTCAGTCTGCATTGCTAAGGACAAATACGTAACAGAAACTTCAAATAGTTAGTAATGCGAATCAAAACATTAAATTTTCCGAGAAAAGCATAGTGATCCATCAATAACCTTTTAACAATGATTTACAGTCTACCAAATATGTTTCGTGCTTTAATAAAGTTACGTGCTAAAGTAGTTGAAACCGTTTGCACATAGTATAACAGACGTTTGCAAATTAAACGAATAGTATTTGCAATTCCAGCGACAATGCTATACTGCAGGTTATTAAAATTACTTTTCCTTTAAGTATTGTATTCTATGGTGCTAATTATTATCATGAATTTGCGATAGAACTAGCCAGTAGGAATAATGTACGTATACATTGCAAAAATGCGAATAATAGACTTTAAAACACTGATGAAAAGTGAATATTTCAGTTTTCCGGAAAAGAAATGCGTGCTAACTCGATGCAAGCTTATCAATTATACATGATAGAATTGAAGACTACAAATGAAATGACTCTTATATGCTGCCACTAAATATACAGCAGTTAAGTTATTTACACATGAGAACATTTTTTCCCAGAAATCGTATAACAGCTGATAGTTTAACATCCGTTTTCAAATCAAAACTATCTTATTTCCATCCAGTATAAATTGTATACAGCAGTTTCCTAAATATACTTTTCCTTTTAGAGTTGCATGGTCCTCACTGTTTCCCTGACTTTGCTGTAGAAGCAGACTTAAGCTGAATAATATACGTCCACTTTGCACAAAATGCAAATATTTTTCGGTAAAATGTCCAGATGAAAACTGACCATTTCTGTATTGATTAAAAGAAATTCGTGCTGAGCAGATATAATCATCTTAATTGTCCATGATACAATTGGAGACTACAACTGACAGGACTCTTATATGTTTTCACTGAAGATACTGTAGATAAATGACTATTTACACATAAGAGAAATTTTTTTGACAAAGAATTCGGTAAATAAAAATTAAACTAAATGGTCTGTTGGATGTTCCTAATAACAACGGCTTTTTAATTCTATGTTTCTCTGTAATATTCACGCCTTGATTTTAGCGTTGCACTTCAGCCTGTACTGTTAAGGACAAATACGTAACAGAAACTTCAAATAGTTAGTAATGCGAATCAAAACATTTCATTTGCGGATAAAAGCAAAGTACTAGAGATCCATCTATAACCATTTAACAATGATTTACAGTCTGCCAAATCTGTTTCGTGCTTTAATAAAGTTACGTGCTAAAGTAGTTAAACCGTTTGCTCATAGTATAACAGACGTTTGCAAATCAACCGAATTGTATTTGCAATTCCTCCATCAATGCTATACTGCAAGTTACTAAAATTACTTTTCCTTTGTATTGTATGGTGCTACTTATTATCATGACTTTGCGATAGAACTGGCAAGTAGGAATAATGTACGTACAGATTGCAAAAATGCGAATAATAGACTTTAAAATAGACTTCAAATCAAAACTCTTAGTATAAATTGTATACAGCATTTTCCTAAATATATTCCTTTTAGAATTGCATGGTCCTAACTGTTTTCCGGAATTTGCTGTCCACACAGACTTAAGTTGCATAATGTACGTCCAATTTGCACAAAATGCAAATATGTTTCGGTAAAATGTCCAGATGAAAACTGACCATTTCTGTATTGATTAAAAGAAATTCGTGCTGAGCAGATATAAGCATCTTAATTGTCCATGATACAATTGGAGACTACAACTGACAGGACTCTTATATGTTTTCACTGAAGATACTGTATATAAATGACTATTTACACATAAGAGAAATTTTTTTGACAAAGAATTCGGTAAATAAAATGTAAACTAAATGATCTGTTGGATGTTCCTAATAACAACGGCTTTTTAATTCTATGTTTCTGTGTAATATTCACGCCTTGATTTTAGCGTTACACTTCAGTCTGCATTGTTAAGGACAAATACGTAACAGAAACTTCAAATAGTTAGTAATGCGAATCAAAACATTAAATTTTCCGAGAAAAGCAAAGTACTAGTGATCCATCTATAACCTTTTAACAATGATTTACAGTCTACCAAATATGTTTCGTGCTTTAATAAAGTTACGTGCTAAAGTAGTTGAAACCGTTTGCACATAGTATAACAGACGTTTGCAAATTAAACGAATAGTATTTGCAATTCCAGCGACAATGCTATACTGCAGGTTATTAAAATTACTTTTCCTTTAAGTATCGTATTGTATGGTGCTAATTATTATCATGACTTTGCGATAGAACTAGCAAGTAGGAATAATGTACGTATACATTGCAAAAATGCGAATAATAGACTTTAAAACACTGATGAAAAGTGAATATTTCAGTTTTCCGGAAAAGAAATGCGTGCTAACTCGATGCAAGCTTATCAATTATACATGATAGAAATGAAGACTACAAATGAAAGGACTCTTATATGCTGCCACTAAATATACAACAGTTAAGTTATTTACACATGAGAACATTTTTTCCCAGCGATCGTATAACAGCTGAAAGTATAAAAGCCGTTTTCAAATGAAAACTATCTTATTTCCATCCAGTATAAATTGTATACAGCAGTTTCCTAAATATACTTTTCTTTTTAGAGTTGCATGGTCCTCACTGTTTTCCTGACTTTGCTGTAGAAGCAGACTTAAGCTGAATAATATACGTCCACTTTGCACAAAATGCAAATATTTTTCGGTAAAATGTCCAGATGAAAACTGACCATTTCTGTATTGATTAAAAGAAATTCGTGCTGAGCAGATATAAGCATCTTAATTGCTCATGATACAATTGGAGACTACAACTGACAGGACTCTTATATGTTTTCACTGAAGATACTGTAGATAAATGACTATTTACACATAAGAGAAATTTTTTTCACAAAGAATTCGGTAAATAAAATGTAAACTAAATGATCTGTTGGATGTTCCTAATAACAACGGCTTTTTAATTCTATGTTTCTCTGTAATATTCACGCCTTGATTTTAGCGTTACACTTCAGTCTGCATTGTTAAGGACAAATACGTAACAGAAACTTCAAATAGTTAGTAATGCGAATCAAAACATTAAATTTTCCGAGAAAAGCAAAGTACTAGTGAACCATCTATAACCTTTTAACAATGATTTACATTCTACCAAATATGTTTCGTGCTTTAATAAAGTTACGTGCTAAAGTAGTTGAAACCGTTTGCACATAGTATAACAGACGTTTGCAAATTAAACGAATAGTATTTGCAATTCCAGCGACAATGCTATACTGCAGGTTATTAAAATTACTTTTCCTTTAAGTATTGTATTCTATGGTGCTAATTATTATCATGAATTTGCGATAGAACTAGCCAGTAGGAATAATGTACGTATACATTGCAAAAATGCGAATAATAGACTTTAAAACACTGATGAAAAGTGAATATTTCAGTTTTCCGGAAAAGAAATGCTTGCTAACTCGATGCAAGCTTATCAATTATACATGATAGAATTGAAGACTACAAATGAAATGACTCTTATATGCTGCCACTAAATATACAGCAGTTAAGTTATTTACACATGAGAACATTTTTTCCCAGAAATCGTATAACAGCTGATAGTTTAACATCCGTTTTCAAATCAAAACTATCTTATTTCCATCCAGTATAAATTGTATACAGCAGTTTCCTAAATATACTTTTCCTTTTAGAGTTGCATGGTCCTCACTGTTTCCCTGACTTTGCTGTAGAAGCAGACTTAAGCTGAATAATATACGTCCACTTTGCACAAAATGCAAATATTTTTCGGTAAAATGTCCAGATGAAAACTGACCATTTCTGTATTGATTAAAAGAAATTCGTGCTGAGCAGATATAATCATCTTAATTGTCCATGATACAATTGGAGACTACAACTGACAGGACTCTTATATGTTTTCACTGAAGATACTGTAGATAAATGACTATTTACACATAAGAGAAATTTTTTTGACAAAGAATTCGGTAAATAAAATGTAAACTAAATGGTCTGTTGGATGTTCCTAATAACAACGGCTTTTTAATTCTATGTTTCTGTGTAATATTCACGCCTTGATTTTAGCGTTACACTTCAGTCTGCATTGCTAAGGACAAATACGTAACAGAAACTTCAAATAGTTAGTAATGCGAATCAAAACATTAAATTTTCCGAGAAAAGCATAGTGATCCATCAATAACCTTTTAACAATGATTTACAGTCTACCAAATATGTTTCGTGCTTTAATAAAGTTACGTGCTAAAGTAGTTGAAACCGTTTGCACATAGTATAACAGACGTTTGCAAATTAAACGAATAGTATTTGCAATTCCAGCGACAATGCTATACTGCAGGTTATTAAAATTACTTTTCCTTTAAGTATTGTATTCTATGGTGCTAATTATTATCATGAATTTGCGATAGAACTAGCCAGTAGGAATAATGTACGTATACATTGCAAAAATGCGAATAATAGACTTTAAAACACTGATGAAAAGTGAATATTTCAGTTTTCCGGAAAAGAAATGCGTGCTAACTCGATGCAAGCTTATCAATTATACATGATAGAATTGAAGACTACAAATGAAATGACTCTTATATGCTGCCACTAAATATACAGCAGTTAAGTTATTTACACATGAGAACATTTTTTCCCAGAAATCGTATAACAGCTGATAGTTTAACATCCGTTTTCAAATCAAAACTATCTTATTTCCATCCAGTATAAATTGTATACAGCAGTTTCCTAAATATACTTTTCCTTTTAGAGTTGCATGGTCCTCACTGTTTCCCTGACTTTGCTGTAGAAGCAGACTTAAGCTGAATAATATACGTCCACTTTGCACAAAATGCAAATATTTTTCGGTAAAATGTCCAGATGAAAACTGACCATTTCTGTATTGATTAAAAGAAATTCGTGCTGAGCAGATATAATCATCTTAATTGTCCATGATACAATTGGAGACTACAACTGACAGGACTCTTATATGTTTTCACTGAAGATACTGTAGATAAATGACTATTTACACATAAGAGAAATTTTTTTGACAAAGAATTCGGTAAATAAAAATTAAACTAAATGGTCTGTTGGATGTTCCTAATAACAACGGCTTTTTAATTCTATGTTTCTCTGTAATATTCACGCCTTGATTTTAGCGTTGCACTTCAGCCTGTACTGTTAAGGACAAATACGTAACAGAAACTTCAAATAGTTAGTAATGCGAATCAAAACATTTCATTTGCGGATAAAAGCAAAGTACTAGAGATCCATCTATAACCATTTAACAATGATTTACAGTCTGCCAAATCTGTTTCGTGCTTTAATAAAGTTACGTGCTAAAGTAGTTAAACCGTTTGCTCATAGTATAACAGACGTTTGCAAATCAACCGAATTGTATTTGCAATTCCTCCATCAATGCTATACTGCAAGTTACTAAAATTACTTTTCCTTTGTATTGTATGGTGCTACTTATTATCATGACTTTGCGATAGAACTGGCAAGTAGGAATAATGTACGTACAGATTGCAAAAATGCGAATAATAGACTTTAAAATAGACTTCAAATCAAAACTCTTAGTATAAATTGTATACAGCATTTTCCTAAATATATTCCTTTTAGAATTGCATGGTCCTAACTGTTTTCCGGAATTTGCTGTCCACACAGACTTAAGTTGCATAATGTACGTCCAATTTGCACAAAATGCAAATATGTTTCGGTAAAATGTCCAGATGAAAACTGACCATTTCTGTATTGATTAAAAGAAATTCGTGCTGATACAAGCATCTTAATTGTCCATGATACAATTGGAGACTACAACTGACAGGACTCTTATATGTTTTCACTGAAGATACTGTAGATAAATGACTATTTACCCATAAGAGAAATTTTTTTGACAAAGAATTCGGTAAATAAAATGTAAACTAAATGATCTGTTGGAGGTTCCTAATAACAACGGCTTTTTAATTCTATGTTTCTGTGTAATATTCACGCCTTGATTTTAGCGTTACACTTCAGTCTGCATTGCTAAGGACAAATACGTAACAGAAACTTCAAATAGTTAGTAATGCGAATCAAAACATTAAATTTTCCGAGAAAAGCAAAGTACTAGTGATCCATCTATAACCTTTTAACAATGATTTACAGTCTACCAAATATGTTTCGTGCTTTAATAAAGTTACGTGCTAAAGTAGTTGAAACCGTTTGCACATAGTATAACAGACGTTTGCAAATTAAACGAATAGTATTTGCAATTCCAGCGACAATGCTATACTGCAGGTTATTAAAATTACTTTTCATTTAAGTATTGTATTGTATGGTGCTAATTGTTATCATGACTTTGCGATAGAACTAGCAAGTAGGAATAATGTACGTATGCATTGCAAAAATGCGAATAATAGACTTTAAAACACTGATGAAAAGTGAATATTTCAGTTTTCCGGAAAAGAAATGCGTGCTAACTCGATGCAAGCTTATCAATTATACATGATAGAAATGAAGACTACAAATGAAAGGACTCTTATATGCTGCCACTAAATATACAGCAGTTAAGTTACTTACACATGAGAACATTTTTTCCCAGCGATCGTATAACAGCTGATAGTATAATATCCGTTTTCAAATCAAAACTATCTTATTTCCATCCAGTATCAATTGTATACAGCAGTTTCCTAAATATCCTTTTCCTTTTAGAGTTGCATGGTCCTCACTATTTCCCTGACTTTGCTGTAGAAGCAGACAAGCTGAATAATATACGTCCACTTTGCACAAAATGCAAATATATTTCGGTAAAATATCCAGATGAAAACTGACCATTTCTGTATTGATTAAAAGAAATTCGTGCTGAGCAGATATAAGCATCTTAATTGTCCATGATACAATTGGAGACTACAACTGAGTGGACTCTTATATGCTGCCACTGAAGTTACTGTAGATAAATGACTATTTACACATAAGAGAAATTTTTTTAACAATGAATTCGGTAAATAAAATAGCTAAATGATCTATTGGATGTTGCTAATAACAACGGCTTTTTAATTCTATGTTTCTGTGTAATATTCACGCCTTGATTTTAGCGTTACACTTCAGCCTGTACTGTTAAGGACAAATACGTAACAGAAACTTCAAATAGTTAGTAATGCGAATCAAAACATTTCATTTGCGGATAAAAGCAAAGTACTAGAGATCCATCTATAACCATTTAACAATGATTTACAGTCTGCCAAATCTGTTTCGTGCTTTAATAAAGTTACGTGCTAAAGTAGTTAAAACCGTTTGCTCATAGTATAACAGACGTTTGCAAATCAAACGAATTGTATTTGCAATTCCTCCATCAATGCTATACTGCAAGTTACTAAAATTACTTTTCCTTTGTATTGTATGGTGCTACTTATTATCATGACTTTGCGATAGAACTGGCAAGTAGGAATAATGTACGTACACATTGCAAAAATGCGAATAATAGACTTTAAAATAGACTTCAAATCAAAACTATCTTAGTATAAATTGTATACAGCAGTTTCCTAAATATATTCCTTTTAGAAGTGCATGGTCCTAACTGTTTTCCGGAATTTGCTGTCCACCCAGACTTAAGTTGCATAATGTACGTCCACTTTGCACAAAATGCAAATATTTTTCGGTAAAATGTCCAGATGAAAACTGACCATTTCTGTATTGATTAAAAGAAATTCGTGCTGAGCAGATATAAGCATCTTAATTGTCCATGATACAATTGGAGACTACAACTGACAGGACTCTTATATGTTTTCACTGAAGATACTGTAGATAAATGACTATTTACACATAAGAGAAATTTTTTTGACAAAGAATTCGGTAAATAAAATGTAAACTAAATGATCTGTTGGATGTTCCTAATAACAACGGCTTTTTAATTCTATGTTTCTGTGTAATATTCACCCCTTGATTTTAGCGTTACACTTCAGTCTGCATTGTTAAGGACAAATACGTAACAGAAACTTCAAATAGTTAGTAAAGCGAATCAAAACTTTAAATTTTCCGAGAAAAGCAAAGTACTAGTGATCCATCTATAACCTTTTAACAATGATTTACAGTCTACCAAATATGTTTCGTGCTTTAATAAAGTTACGTGCTAAAGTAGTTGAAACCGTTTGCACATAGTATAACAGACGTTTGCAAATTAAACGAATAGTATTTGCAATTCAGGTTATTAAAATTACTTTTCCTTTAAGTATTGTATTGTATGGTGCTAATTATTATCATGACTTTGCGATAGAACTAGCAAGTAGGAATAATGTACGTATACATTGCAAAAATGCGAATAATAGACTATAAAACACTGATGAAAAGTGAATATTTCAGTTTTCCGGAAACGAAATGCGTGCTAACTCGATGCAAGCTTATCAATTATACATGATAGAAATGAAGACTACAAATGAAAGGACTCTTATATGCTACCACTAAATATACAGCAGTTAAGTTATTTACACATGAGAACATATTTTCCCAGCGATCGTATAACAGCTGATAGTATAACATCCGTTTTCAAATCAAAACTATCTTATTTCCATCCAGTATAAATTGTATACAGCCGTTTCCTAAATATACTTTTCCTTTTAGAGTTGCATGGTCCTCACTGTTTCCCTGACTTTGCTGTAGAAGCAGACTTAAGATGAATAATATACGTCCACTTTGCACAAAATGCAAATATTTTTCGGTAAAATGTCCAGATGAGAACTGACCATTTCTGTATTGATTAAAAGAAATTCGTGCTGAGCAGATATAAGCATCTTAATTGTCCATGATACAATTGGAGACTACAACTGACAGGACTCTTATATGTTTTCACTGAAGATACTGTAGATAAATGACTATTTACACATAAGAGAAATTTTTTTGACAAAGAATTCGGTAAATAAAATGTAAACTAAATGATCTGTTGGATGTTCCTAATAACAACGGCTTTTTAATTCTATGTTTCTGTGTAATATTCACGCCTTGATTTTAGCGTTACACTTCAGTCTGCATTGTTAAGGACAAATACGTAACAGAAACTTCAAATAGTTAGTAAAGCGAATCAAAACATTAAATTTTCCGAGAAAAGCAAAGTACTAGTGATCCATCTATAACCTTTTAACAATGATTTACAGTCTACCAAATATGTTTCGTGCTTTAATAAAGTTACGTGCTAAAGTAGTTGAAACCGTTTGCACATAGTATCACAGACGTTTGCAAATTAAACGAATAGTATTTGCAATTCCAGTGAGAATGCTGTACTGCAGGTTATTAAAATTACTTTTCCTTTAAGTATTGTATTGTACGGTGCTAATTATTATCATGACTTTGTGATAGAACTAGCAAGTAGGAATTAATGTACGTATACATTGCAAAAAGGCGAATAATAGACTTTAAAACACTGATGAAAAGTGAATATTTCAGTTTTCCGGAAAAGAAATGCGTGCTAATTCGATGCAAGCTTATCAATTATACATGATAGAAATGAAGACTACAAATGAAAGGACTCTTATATGCTGCCACTAAATATACAGCAGTTATTTACACATGAGAACATTTTTTCCCAGCGATCGTATAACAGCTGATAGTATAACATCCGTTTTCAAATCAAAACTATCTTATTTCCATCCAGTATAAATTGTATACAGCCGTTTCCTAAATATACTTTTCCTTTTAGAGTTGCATGGTCCTCACTGTTTCCCTGACTTTGCTGTAGAAGCAGACTTAAGCTGAATAATATACGTCCACTTTGCACAAAATGCAAATATTTTTCGGTAAAATGTCCAGATGAAAACTGACCATTTCTGTATTGATTAAAAGAAATTCGTGCTGAGCAGATATAAGCATCTTAATTGTCCATGATACAATTGGAGACTACAACTGACAGGACTCTTATATGTTTTCACTGAAGATACTGTAGATAAATGACAATTTACACATAACAGAAATTTTTTTCACAAAGAATTCGGTAAATAAAATGTAAACTAAATGGTCTGTTGGATGTTCCTAATAACAACGGCTTTTTAATTCTATGTTTCTGTGTAGTATTCACGCCTTGCTTTTAGCGTTACACTTCAGTCTGCAGTGTTAAGGACAAATACGTAACAGAAACTTCAAATAGTTAGTAATGCGAATCAAAACATTAAGTTTTCCGAGAAAAGCAAAGTACTAGTGATCCATCTATAACCTTTTAACAATGATATACAGTCTACCAAATATGTTTCGTGCTTTAATAAAGTTACGTGCTAAAGTAGTTGAAACCGTTTGCACATAGAATAACAGACGTTTGCAAATTAAACGAATAGTATTTGCAATTCCAGTAAAAATGCTGTACTGCAGGTTATTAAAATTTCTTTTCCTTTAAGTATTGTATTGTATGGTGCTAATTATTATCATGACTTTGCGATAGAACTAGCAAGTAGGAATAATGTACGTATACATTGCAAAAATGCGAATAATAGACTATAAAACACTGATGAAAAGTGAATATTTCAGTTTTCCGGAAACGAAATGCGTGCTAACTCGATGCAAGCTTATCAATTATACCTGATAGAAATGAAGACTACAAATGAAAGGACTCTTATATGCTGCCACTAAATATACAGCAGTTAAGTTATTTACACATGAGAACATATTTTCCCAGCGATCGTATAACAGCTGATAGTATAACATCCGTTTTCAAATCAAAACTATCTTATTTCCATCCAGTATCAATTGTATACAGCAGTTTCCTAAATATCTTTTTCCTTTTAGAGTTGCATGGTCCTCACTGTTTCCCTGACTTTGCTGTAGAAGCAGACTTGAGCTGAATAATATACGTCCACTTTGCACAAAATGCAAATATTTTTCGGTAAAATGTCCAAATGAAAACTGACCATTTCTGTATTGATTAAAAGAAATTCGTGCTGAGCAGATATAAGCATCTTAATTGTCCATGATACAATTGGAGACTACAACTGACAGGACTCTTATATGTTTTCACTGAAGATACTGTAGATAAATGACTATTTACACATAAGAGAAATTTTTTTGACAAAGAATTCGGTAAATAAAATGTAAACTAAATGATCTGTTGGATGTTCCTAATAACAACGGCTTTTTAATTCTATGTTTCTGTGTAATATTCACCCCTTGATTTTAGCGTTACACTTCAGTCTGCATTGTTAAGGACAAATACGTAACAGAAACTTCAAATAGTTAGTAAAGCGAATCAAAACTTTAAATTTTCCGAGAAAAGCAAAGTACTAGTGATCCATCTATAACCTTTTAACAATGATTTACAGTCTACCAAATATGTTTCGTGCTTTAATAAAGTTACGTGCTAAAGTAGTTGAAACCGTTTGCACATAGTATAACAGACGTTTGCAAATTAAACGAATAGTATTTGCAATTCAGGTTATTAAAATTACTTTTCCTTTAAGTATTCTATTGTATGGTGCTAATTATTATCATGACTTTGCGATAGAACAAGCAAGTAGGAATAATGTACGTATACATTGCAAAAATGCGAATAATAGACTATAAAACACTGATGAAAAGTGAATATTTCAGTTTTCCGGAAACGAAATGCGTGCTAACTCGATGCAAGCTTATCAATTATACATGATAGAAATGAAGACTACAAATGAAAGGACTCTTATATGCTACCACTAAATATACAGCAGTTAAGTTATTTACACATGAGAACATATTTTCCCAGCGATCGTATAACAGCTGATAGTATAACATCCGTTTTCAAATCAAAACTATCTTATTTCCATCCAGTATAAATTGTATACAGCCGTTTCCTAAATATACTTTTCCTTTTAGAGTTGCATGGTCCTCACTGTTTCCCTGACTTTGCTGTAGAAGCAGACTTAAGATGAATAATATACGTCCACTTTGCACAAAATGCAAATATTTTTCGGTAAAATGTCCAGATGAGAACTGACCATTTCTGTATTGATTAAAAGAAATTCGTGCTGAGCAGATATAAGCATCTTAATTGTCCATGATACAATTGGAGACTACAACTGACAGGACTCTTATATGTTTTCACTGAAGATACTGTAGATAAATGACTATTTACACATAAGAGAAATTTTTTTGACAAAGAATTCGGTAAATAAAATGTAAACTAAATGATCTGTTGGATGTTCCTAATAACAACGGCTTTTTAATTCTATGTTTCTGTGTAATATTCACGCCTTGATTTTAGCGTTACACTTCAGTCTGCATTGTTAAGGACAAATACGTAACAGAAACTTCAAATAGTTAGTAAAGCGAATCAAAACATTAAATTTTCCGAGAAAAGCAAAGTACTAGTGATCCATCTATAACCTTTTAACAATGATTTACAGTCTACCAAATATGTTTCGTGCTTTAATAAAGTTACGTGCTAAAGTAGTTGAAACCGTTTGCACATAGTATCACAGACGTTTGCAAATTAAACGAATAGTATTTGCAATTCCAGTGAGAATGCTGTACTGCAGTTTATTAAAATTACTTTTCCTTTAAGTATTGTATTGTACGGTGCTAATTATTATCATGACTTTGTGATAGAACTAGCAAGTAGGAATTAATGTACGTATACATTGCAAAAAGGCGAATAATAGAATTTAAAACACTGATGAAAAGTGAATATTTCAGTTTTCCGGAAAAGAAATGCGTGCTAATTCGATGCAAGCTTATCAATTATACATGATAGAAATGAAGACTACAAATGAAAGGACTCTTATATGCTGCCACTAAATATACAGCAGTTAAGTTATTTACACATGAGAACATTTTTTCCCAACGATCGTATAACAGCTGATAGTATAACATCCGTTTTCAAATCAAAACTATCTTATTTCCATCCAGTATAAATTGTATACAGCCGTTTCCTAAATATACTTTTCCTTTTAGAGTTGCATGGTCCTCACTGTTTCCCTGACTTTGCTGTAGAAGCAGACTTAAGATGAATAATATACGTCCACTTTGCACAAAATGCAAATATTTTTCGGTAAAATGTCCAGATGAAAACTGACCATTTCTGTATTGATTAAAAGAAATTCGTGCTGAGCAGATATAAGCATCTTAATTGTCCATGATACAATTGGAGACTACAACTGACAGGACTCTTATATGTTTTCACTGAAGATACTGTAGATAAATGACTATTTACACATAACAGAAATTTTTTTCACAAAGAATTCGGTAAATAAAATGTAAACTAAATGGTCTGTTGGATGTTCCTAATAACAACGGCTTTTTAATTCTATGTTTCTGTGTAGTATTCACGCCTTGCTTTTAGCGTTACACTTCAGTCTGCAGTGTTAAGGACAAATACGTAACAGAAACTTCAAATAGTTAGTAATGCGAATCAAAACATTAAGTTTTCCGAGAAAAGCAAAGTACTAGTGATCCATCTATAACCTTTTAACAATGATATACAGTCTACCAAATATGTTTCGTGCTTTAATAAAGTTACGTGCTAAAGTAGTTGAAACCGTTTGCACATAGTATAACAGACGTTTGCAAATTAAACGAATAGTATTTGCAATTCCAGTAAAAATGCTGTACTGCAGGTTATTAAAATTACTTTTCCTTTAAGTATTGTATTGTATGGTGCTAATTATTATCATGACTTTGCGATAGAACTAGCAGGTAGGAATTAATGTACGTATACATTGCAAAAAGGCGAATAATAGACTTTAAAACACTGATGAAAAGTGAATATTTCAGTTTTCCGGAAACGAAATGCGTGCTAACTCGATGCAAGCTTATCAATTATACATGATAGAAATGAAGACTACAAATGAAAGGACTCTTATATGCTACCACTAAATATACAGCAGTTAAGTTATTTACACATGAGAACATATTTTCCGAGCGATCGTATAACAGCTGATAGTATAACATCCGTTTTCAAATCAAAACTATCTTATTTCCATCCAGTATCAATTGTATACAGCAGTTACCTAAATATCTTTTTCCTTTTAGAGTTGCATGGTCCTCACTGTTTCCCTGACTCTGCTGTAGAAGCAGACTTGAGCTGAATAATATACGTCCACTTTGCACAAAATGCAAATATTTTTCGGTAAAATGTCCAGATGAAAACTGACCATTTCTGTATTGATTAAAAGAAATTCGTGCTGAGCAGATATAAGCATCTTAATTGTCCATGATACAATTGGAGACTACAACTGACAGGACTCTTATATGTTTTCACTGAAGATACTGTAGATAAATGACTATTTACACATAAGAAAAATTTTTTTGACAAAGAATTCGGTAAATAAAATGTAAACTAAATGATCTGTTGGATGTTCCTAATAACAACGGCTTTTTAATTCTATGTTTCTGTGTAATATTCACCCCTTGATTTTAGCGTTACACTTCAGTCTGCATTGTTAAGGACAAATACGTAACAGAAACTTCAAATAGTTAGTAAAGCGAATCAAAACTTTAAATTTTCCGAGAAAAGCAAAGTACTAGTGATCCATCTATAAGCTTTTAACAATGATTTACAGTCTACCAAATATGTTTCGTGCTTTAATAAAGTTACGTGCTAAAGTAGTTGAAACCGTTTGCACATAGTATAACAGACGTTTGCAAATTAAACGAATAGTATTTGCAATTCAGGTTATTAAAATTACTTTTCCTTTAAGTATTGTATTGTATGGTGCTAATTATTATCATGACTTTGCGATAGAACTAGCAAGTAGGAATAATGTACGTATACATTGCAAAAATGCGAATAATAGACTATAAAACACTGATGAAAAGTGAATATTTCAGTTTTCCGGAAACGAAATGCGTGCTAACTCGATGCAAGCTTATCAATTATACCTGATAGAAATGAAGACTACAAATGAAAGGACTCTTATATGCTACCACTAAATATACAGCAGTTAAGTTATTTACACATGAGAACATATTTTCCCAGCGATCGTATAACAGCTGATAGTATAACATCCGTTTTCAAATCAAAACTATCTTATTTCCATCCAGTATAAATTGTATACAGCCGTTTCCTAAATATACTTTTCCTTTTAGAGTTGCATGGTCCTCACTGTTTCCCTGACTTTGCTGTAGAAGCAGACTTAAGATGAATAATATACGTCCACTTTGCACAAAATGCAAATATTTTTCGGTAAAATGTCCAGATGAAAACTGACCCTTTCTGTATTGATTAAAAGAAATTCGTGCTGAGCAGATATAAGCATCTTAATTGTCCATGATACAATTGGAGACTACAACTGACAGGACTCTTATATGTTTTCACTGAAGATACTGTAGATAAATGACTATTTACACATAACAGAAATTTTTTTCACAAAGAATTCGGTAAATAAAATGTAAACTAAATGGTCTGTTGGATGTTCCTAATAACAACGGCTTTTTAATTCTATGTTTCTGTGTAGTATTCACGCCTTGCTTTTAGCGTTACACTTCAGTCTGCAGTGTTAAGGACAAATACGTAACAGAAACTTCAAATAGTTAGTAATGCGAATCAAAACATTAAGTTTTCCGAGAAAAGCAAAGTACTAGTGATCCATCTATAAGCTTTTAACAATGATTTACAGTCTACCAAATATGTTTCGTGCTTTAATAAAGTTACGTGCTAAAGTAGTTGAAACCGTTTGCACATAGTATCACAGACGTTTGCAAATTAAACGAATAGTATTTGCAATTCCAGTGAGAATGCTGTACTGCAGGTTATTAAAATTACTTTTCCTTTAAGTATTGTATTGTACGGTGCTAATTATTATCATGACTTTGTGATAGAACTAGCAAGTAGGAATTAATATACGTATACATTGCAAAAAGGCGAATAATAGACTTTAAAACACTGATGAAAAGTGAATATTTCAGTTTTCCGGAGAAGAAATGCGTGCTAATTCGATGCAAGCTTATCAATTATACATGATAGAAATGAAGACTACAAATGAAAGGACTCTTATATGCTGCCACTAAATATACAGCAGTTAAGTTATTTACACATGAGAACATTTTTTCCCAGCGATCGTATAACAGCTGATAGTATAACATCCGTTT
The DNA here is from genome assembly GCF_030144855.1 of Hypanus sabinus. Classification (NCBI taxonomy): domain Eukaryota; kingdom Metazoa; phylum Chordata; class Chondrichthyes; order Myliobatiformes; family Dasyatidae; genus Hypanus; species Hypanus sabinus. The sequence continues at coordinate 972,796 of NW_026779034.1, forward strand.
TCAAATCAAAACTATCTTATTTCCATCCAGTATAAATTGTATACAGCCGTTTCCTAAATATACTTTTCCTTTTAGAGTTGCATGGTCCTCACTGTTTCCCTGACTTTGCTGTAGAAGCAGACTTAAGATGAATAATATACGTCCACTTTGCACAAAATGCAAATATTTTTCGGTAAAATGTCCAGATGAAAACTGACCATTTCTGTATTGATTAAAAGAAATTCGTGCTGAGCAGATATAAGCATCTTAATTGTCCATGATACAATTGGAGAGTACAACTGACAGGACTCTTATATGTTTTCACTGAAGATACTGTAGATAAATGACTATTTACATATAACAGAAATTTTTTTCACAAAGAATTCGGTAAATAAAATGTAAACTAAATGGTCTGTTGGATGTTCCTAATAACAACGGCTGTTTAATTCTATGTTTCTGTGTAGTATTCACGCCTTGCTTTTAGCGTTACACTTCAGTCTGCAGTGTTAAGGACAAATACGTAACAGAAACTTCAAATAGTTAGTAATGCGAATCAAAACATTAAGTTTTCCGAGAAAAGCAAAGTACTAGTGATCCATCTATAACCTTTTAACAATGATATACAGTCTACCAAATATGTTTCGTGCTTTAATAAAGTTACGTGCTAAAGTAGTTTAAACCGTTTGCACATAGTATAACAGACGTTTGCAAATTAAACGAATAGTATTTGCAATTCCACCATCAATGCTATACTGCAAGTAACTAAAATTACTTTTCCTTTGTATTGTATGGTGCTACTTATTATCATGACCTTGCGATAGAACTGGCCTTAAACAATGTACGTAAACATTGCAAAAATGCGAATAATAGACTTTAAAACACTGATGTAAAGAGAATATTTCAGTTTTCCGGAAAAGAAATCCGTGCCAACTCGATGCAAGCTTATCAATTTTACATGATAGAAATGAAGACTACAAATGAAAGGACTCTTATATGCTGCCACTAAATCTACAGCAGTTGTTATTTACACGAGAGCATTTTTTCCCAACGATCGTATAACAGCTGATAGTATAACATCCGTTTTCAAATCAAAACTATCTGATTTCCATCCAGTATAAATTGTATACAGCAGTTTCCTAAATATACTTTTCCTTTTAGAGTTGCATGGTCCTCACTGTTTTCCTGACTTTGCTATAGAAGCAGACTTAAGCTGAATAATATACGTCCACTTTGCACAAAATGCAAATATTTTTCCGTAAAATGTCCAGATGAAAACTGACCGTTTCTGTATTGATTAAAATAAATTCGTGCTGAGTAGATATAAGCATCTTAATTATACATGATACAATTGGAGACTACAACTGACAGGACTCTTATATGTTTTCACTGAAGATACTGTAGATAAATGACTATTTACACATAAGAGAAATTTTTTTGACAAAGAATTCGGTAAATAAAATGTAAACTAAATGATCTGTTGGATGTTCCTAATAACCACGGCTTTTTAATTCTAAGTTTCTGTGTAATATTCACCCCTTGATTTTAGCGTTACACTTCAGTCTGCATTGTTAAGGACAAATACGTAACAGAAACTTCAAATAGTTAGTAATGCGAATCAAAACATTAAATTTTCCGAGAAAAGCAAAGTACTAGTGATCCATCTATAACCTTTTAACAATGATTTACAGTCTATCAAATATGTTCCGTGCTTTAATAAAGTTACGTGCTAAAGTAGTTGAAACCGTTTGCACATAGTATAACAGACGTTTGCAAATTAAACGAATAGTATTTGCAATTCCAGCGACAATGCTATACTGCAGGTTATTAAAAATACTTTTCCTTTAAGTATTGTATGGTGCCAATTATTATCATGAGTTTCCGATAGAACTGGCAAGTAGGAATGATGTACGTATACATTGCAAAAATGCGAATAATAGACTTTAAAACACTGATGAAAAGTGAATATTATAGTTTTCCGGAAAAGAAATGCGTGATAACTCGATGCAAGCTTATCAATTATACATGACAGAAATGAAGACTACAAATGAAAGGACTCTTATATGCTGCCACTAAATCTACAGCAGTTGTTATTTACACATGAGAACAATTTTTCCCAGATATAACAGCTGATAGTATAACATCCGTTTTCAAATCAAAACTATCTTATTTCCATCCAGTATAAATTGTATACAGCAGTTTCCTAAATATACTTTTCCTTTTAGAGTTGCATGGTCCTCACTGTTTTCCTGACTTTGCTGTAGAAGCAGACTTAAGCTGAATAATACACGTCCACTTTGCACAAAATGCAAATATTTTTCGGTAAAATGTCCAGATGAAAACTGACCGTTTCTGTATTGATTAAAATAAATTCGTGCTGGGTAGATATAAGCATCTTAATTGTCCATGATACAATTGGAGACTACAACTGACAGGACTCTTATATGTTTTCACTGAAGATACTGTAGATAAATGACTATTTACACATAAGAGAAATTTTTTTGACAAAGAATTCGGTAAATAAAATGTAATCTAAATGATCTTTTGGATGTTGCTAATAATAACGGCTTTTTAATTCTATGTTCTGTGTAATATTCACGACTTAATTTTAGCTTTACACTTCAGTCTGCATTGTTAAGGACAAATACGTAACAGAAACTTCAAATAGTTAGTAAAGCGAATCAAAACATTAAATTTTCCGAGAAAAGCAAAGTACTAGTGATCCATCTATAACCTTTTAACAATTATTTACAGTCTACCAAATATGTTTCGTGCTTTAATAAAGCTACGTGCTAAAGTAGTTGAAACCGTTTGCACATAGTATAACAGCCGTTTGCAAATTAAACGAATAGTATTTGCAATTCCAGCGACAATGCTATACTGCAAGTTACTAAAATTACTTTTCCTTTGTATTGTATGGTGCTACTTATTATCATGACTTTGCGATAGAACTGGCCTTAAATAATGTACGTACACATTGCAAAAATGCGAATAATACTTTAAAACACTGATGAAAAGAGAATATTTCAGTTTTCCGGAAAAGAAATCCTTGCCAACTCGATGCAAGCTTATCAATTTTACATGATAGAAATGAAGACTACAACGGAAAGGACTCTTATATGCTGCCACTGAAGTTACTGTAGATAAATGACTATTTACACATAAGATTAATATTTTCGACAAAGAATTCGGTAAATAAAATAACTAAATGATCTGTTGGATGTTCCTAATAAAAACGGCTTTATAATTCTATGTTTCTGTGTAATATTCACGCCTTGATTTTAGCGTTACACTTCAGCCTGTATTGTTAAGGACAAATACGTAACAGAAACTTCAAATAGTTAGTAATGCGAATCAAAACATTTCATTTGCGGATAAAAGCAAAGTACTATAGATGCATCTATAACCATTTAACAATGATTTACAGTCTGCCAAATCTGTTTCGTGCTTTAATAAAGTTACGTGCTAAAGTAGTTGAAACCGTTTGCTCATATTATAACAGACGTTTGCAAATCAAACGAATTGTATTTGCAATTCCACCATCAATGCTATACTGCGTTACTAAAATTACTTTTCCTTTGTATTGTATGGTGCTACTTATTATCATGACCTTGCGATAGAACTGGCCTTAAATAATATACGTACACATTGCAAAAATGCGAATAATAGACTTTAAAACACTGATGAAAAGAGAATATTTCAGTTTTCCGGAAAAGAAATCCGTGCCAACTCGATGCAAGCTTATCAATTTTACATGATAGAAATGAAGACTACAACGGAAAGGACTCTTATATGCTGCCACTGAAGTTACTGTAGATAAATGACTATTTACACATAAGAGAAATTATTTTGACAAAGAATTTGGTAAATAAAATGTAAACTAAATGATCAGTTGGATGTTCCTAATAACAACGGCTTTTTAATTCTATGTTTCTGTGTAATATTCACGCCTTGATTTTAGCGTTACACTTCAGTCTGCATTGTTAAGGACAAATACGTAACAGAAACTTCAAATAGTTAGTAATGCGAATCAAAACATTACATTTTCCGAGAAAAGCATACTAGTGATCCATCTATAACCTTTTAACAATGATTTACAGTCTGCCAAATCTGTTTCGTGCATTAATAAAGTTAAGTGCTAAAATAGTTGAAACCGTTTGCTCATAGTATAAAAGACGTTTGCAAATCTAACGAATTGCAATTCCACCATCAATGCTATACTGCAGGTTACTAAAAATACTTTTCGTTTGTATTGTATGGTACCAATTATTATCATGAGCTTGCGATAGAACTGGCCTTAAATAATGCACGTACACATTGCAAAAATGCGAATAATAGACTTTAAAACACTGATGTAAAGAGAATATTTCAGTTTTCCGGAAAAGAAATCCGTGTCAACTCGATGCAAGCTTATCAATTTTACATGATAGAAATGAAGACTACAAATGAAAGGACTCTTATAAGCTGCCATTATATCTACAGCAGTTGTTATTTACACATGAGAACATTTTTTCCCAGAGATCGTATAACATCTGATAGTATAAGATCCGTTTTCCAATCAAAACTACCTTATTTCCATCCAGTATAAATTGTATACAGCAGTTTCCTAAGTATATTCCTATTAGAATTGCATGGTCCTAACTGTTTTCCGGAATTTCCTGTAGACACAGACTTAAGTTGCATAATGTACGTCCAATTTGCACAAAAGGCAAATATGTTTCGGTAAAATGTCCAGATGAAAACTGAACATTTCTGTATTGATTAAAAGAAATTCGTGCTGTCTAGATATAAGCATCTTAATTGTCCATGATACAATTGGAGACTACAACTGACAGGACTCTTATATGCTGCCACTGAAGTTACTGTAGATAAATAACTATTTACAAATAAGAGAAATTTTTTTGACAAAGAATTTGGTAAATAAAATGTAAACTAAATGATCTGTTGGATGTTCCTAATAACAACGGCTTTTTAATTCTATGTTTCTGTGTAATATTCACGCCTTGATTTTAGCGTTACACTTCAGTCTGTATTGTTAAGGACAAATACGTAACAGAAACTTCAAATAGTTAGTAATGCGAATCAAAACATTTCATTTGCGGATAAAAGCAAAGTACTATAGATCCATCTATAACCATTTAACAATGATTTACAGTCTGCCAACTCTGTTTCGTGCTTTAATAAAGTTACGTGCTAAAGTAGTTGAAACCGTTTGCTCATAGTATAACAGACGTTTGCAAATCAAACGAATTGTATTTGCAATTCCACCATCAATGCTATACTGCAAGTAACTAAAATTACTTTTCCTTTGTATTGTATGGTGCTACTTATTATCATGACCTTGCGATAGAACTGGCCTTAAACAATGTACGTAAACATTGCAAAAATCCGAATAATAGACTTTAAAACACTGATGTAAAGAGAATATTTCAGTTTTCCGGAAAAGAAATCCGTGCCAACTCGATGCAAGCTTATCAATTTTACATGATAGAAATGAAGACTACAAATGAAAGGACTCTTATATGCTGCCATTATATCTACAGCAGTTGTTATTTACACATGAGAACATTTTTTCCCAGAGATCGTATAACAGCTGATAGTATAACATCCGTTTTCCAATTAAAACCATCTTATTTCCATCCAGTATAAATTGTATACAGCAGTTTCCTAAGTATATTCCTATTAGAATTGCATGGTCCTAACTGTTTTCCGGAATTTCCTGTAGACACAGACTTAAGTTGCATAATGTACGTCCAATTTGCACAAAATGCAAATATGTTTCGGTAAAATGTCCAGATGAAAACTGAACATTTCTGTATTGATTCAAAGAAATTCGTGCTGACTAGATATAAGCATCTTAATTGTCCATGATACAATTGGAGACTACAACTGACAGGACTCTTATATGCTGCCACTGAAGTTACTGTAGATAAATAACTATTTACAAATAAGAGAAATTTTTTTGACAAAGAATTTGGTAAATAAAATGTAAACTAAATGATCAGTTGGATGCTCCTAATAACAACGGCTTTATAATTCTATGTTTGTGTAATATTCACGCCTTGATTTTAGAGTTACACTTCAGTCTGCATTGTTAAGGACAAATACGTAAGAGAAACTTCAAATAGTTAGTAATGCGAATCAAAACATTTCATTTGCGGATAAAAGCAAAGTACTATAGATCCATCTATACCCATTTAACAATGATTTACAGTCTGCCAAATCTGTTTCGTGATTTAACAATGTTACGTTCTAAAGTAGTTGAAACCGTTTGCTCATAGTATAACAGACGTTTGCAAATCAAACGAATTGTATTTGCAATTCCACCATCAATGCTATACTGCAACTTACTAAAATTACTTTTCCTTTGTATTGTATGGTGCTACTTATTATCATGACTTTGCGATAGAACTGGCAAGTAGGAATAATGTACGTACACATTGCAAAAATGCGAATAATAGACTTTAAAACACTGATGAAAAGTGAATATTTCAGTTTTCCGGAAAAGAAATGCGTGCTAACTCGATGCAAGCTTATCAATTTTACATGATAGAAATGAAGACTACAAATGAAAGGACTCTTATATGCTGCCATTATATCTACAGCAGTTGTTATTTACACATGAGAACATTTTTTCCCAGAGATCGTATAACAGCTGATAGTATAACATCCGTTTTCCAATTAAAACCATCTTATTTCCATCCAGTATAAATTGTATACAGCAGTTTCCTAAGTATATTCCTATTAGAATTGCATGGTCCTAACTGTTTTCCGGAATTTCCTGTAGACACAGACTTAAGTTGCATAATGTACGTCCAATTTGCACAAAATGCAAATATGTTTCGGTAAAATGTCCAGATGAAAACTGAACATTTCTGTATTGATTCAAAGAAATTCGTGCTGACTAGATATAAGCATCTTAATTGTCCATGATACAATTGGAGACTACAACTGACAGGACTCTTATATGCTGCCACTGAAGTTACTGTAGATAAATAACTATTTACAAATAAGAGAAATTTTTTTGACAAAGAATTTGGTAAATAAAATGTAAACTAAATGATCAGTTGGATGCTCCTAATAACAACGGCTTTATAATTCTATGTTTGTGTAATATTCACGCCTTGATTTTAGAGTTACACTTCAGTCTGCATTGTTAAGGACAAATACGTAAGAGAAACTTCAAATAGTTAGTAATGCGAATCAAAACATTTCATTTGCGGATAAAAGCAAAGTACTATAGATCCATCTATACCCATTTAACAATGATTTACAGTCTGCCAAATCTGTTTCGTGATTTAACAAAGTTACGTTCTAAAGTAGTTGAAACCGTTTGCTCATAGTATAACAGACGTTTGCAAATCAAACGAATTGTATTTGCAATTCCACCATCAATGCTATACTGCAACTTACTAAAATTACTTTTCCTTTGTATTGTATGGTGCTACTTATTATCATGACTTTGCGATAGAACTGGCAAGTAGGAATAATGTACGTACACATTGCAAAAATGCGAATAATAGACTTTAAAACACTGATGAAAAGTGAATATTTCAGTTTTCCGGAAAAGAAATGCGTGCTAACTCGATGCAAGCTTATCAATTATACATGATAGAAATGAAGACTGCAAATGAAAGGACTCTTATATGCTGCCACTAAATCTACAGCAGTTGTTATTTACACGAGAGCATTTTTTCCCAACGATCGTATAACAGCTGATAGTATAACATCCGTTTTCAAATCAAAACTATCTTATTTCCATCCAGTATAAATTGTATACAGCAGTTTCCTAAATATACTTTTCCTTTTAGAGTTGCATGGTCCTCACTGTTTTCCTGACTTTGCTATAGAAGAAGACTTAAGCTGAATAATATACGTCCACTTTGCACAAAATGCAAATATTTTTCCGTAAAATGTCCAGATGAAAACTGACCGTTTCTGTATTGATTAAAATAAATTCGTGCTGAGTAGATATAAGCATCTTAATTATACATGATACAATTGGAGACTACAACTGACAGGACTCTTATATGTTTTCACTGAAGATACTGTAGATAAATGACTATTTACACATAAGAGAAATTTTTCTGACAAAGAATTCGGTAAATAAAATGTAAACTAAATGATCTGTTGGATGTTCCTATTAACAACGGCTTTTTAATTCTGTTTCTGTGTAATATTCACGCCTTGATTTTAGGGTTACACTTCAGTCGGCATTGTTAAGGACAAATACGTAACAGAAACTTCAAATAGTTAGTAATGCGAATCAAAACATTAAATTTTCCGAGAAAAGCAAAGTACTAGTGATCCATCTATAACCATATAACAATGATTTACAGTCTGCCAAATCTGTTTCGTGCTTTAATAAAGTTACGTGCTAAAGTAGTTGAAACCGTTTGCACATAGTATACCAGACGTTTGCAAATTAAACGAATAGTATTTGCTATTCCAGCGACAATGCTATACTGCAGGTTATTAAAAATACTTTTCCTTTAAGTATTGTATGGTGCTAATTATTATCATGAGTTTGCGATAGAACTGGCAAGTAGGAATAATGTACGTATACATTGCAGAAATGCGAATAATAGACTTTAAAACACTGATGAAAAGTGAATATTTCAGTTTTCCGGTAAAGAAATGCGTGCTAACTCGACGCAAGCTTATCAATTATACATGATAGAAATGAAGACTACAAATGAAAGGACTCGCATATGCTGCCACTAAATCTACAGCAGTTGTTATTTACACGAGAACATTTTTTCCCATAGATCGTATAACAGCTGATAGTATAACATCCGTTTTCAAATCAAAACTACCTTATTTCCACCCAGTATAAATTGTATACAGCAGTTTCCTAAATATACTTTTCCTTTTAGAATTGCATGGTCCTCACTGTTTTCCTGACTTTGCTGTAGACGCAGACTTAAGCTGAATAATATACGTCCACTTTGCACAAAATGCAAATATTTTTCGGTTAAATGTCCAGATGAAAACTGACCATTTCTGTATTGATTAAAAGAAATTCGTGCTGAGTAGATATAAGCATCTTAATTGTCCATGATACAATTGGAGACTACAACTGACAGGACTCTTATATGTTTTCACTGAAGATACTGTAGATAAATGACTATTTACACATAAGAGAAATTTATTTGACAAAGAATTCGGTAAATAAAATGTAAACTAAATGGTCTGTTGGATGTTCCTATTAACAACGGCTTTTTAATTATGTTTCTGTGTAATATTCACGCCTTTATTTTAGCGTTACACTTCAGTCGGCATTGTTAAGGACAAATACGTAACAGAAACTTCAAATAGTTAGTAATGCGAATCAAAACATTAAATTTTCCGAGAAAAGCAAAGTACTAGTGATCCATCTATAACCATTTAACAATGATTTACAATCTACCAAATATGTTTCGTGCTTTAATAAAGTTACGTGCTAAAGTAGTTGAAACCGTTTGCACATAATATAACAGACGTTTGCAAATTAAACGAATAGTATTTGCAATTCCAGCGATAATGCTATACTGCAGGTTATTAAAATTACTTTTCCTTTAAGTATTGTATGGTGCTAATTATTATCATGACTTTTCGATAGAACTGGCAAGTAGAAATAATGTACGTATACATTGCAAAAATGCGAATAATAGATTTTAAAACACTGATGAAAAGTGAATATTTCAGGTTTCCGGAAAAGAAATGCGTGCTAACTCGATGCAAGCTTATCAATTATACATGATAGAAATGAAGCCTACAAGCGAAAGGACTCTTATATGCTGCCACTAAATCTACAGCAGTTGTTATTTACACATGAGAAGATTTTTTCCCAGCGATCGTATAACAGCTGATAGTATAACATCCGTTTTCAAATCAAAACTATCTAATTTCCATCCAGTATAAATCGTATACAACAGTTTCCTAAATATACTTTTCCTTTTAGAATTGCATGGTCCTCACTGTTTTCCTGACTTTGCTGTAGACGCAGACTTAAGCTGAATAATATACGTCCACTTTGCACAAAATGCAAATATTTTTCGGTTAAATGTCCAGATGAAAACTGACCATTTCTGTATTGATTAAAAGAAATTCGTGCTGAGTAGATATAAGCATCTTAATTGTCCATGATACAATTGGAGACTACAACTGACAGGAATCTTATATGTTTTCACTGAAAATACTGTAGATAAATGACTATTTACACATAAGAGAAATTTTTCTGACAAAGAATTCGGTAAATAAAATGTAAACTAAATGATCTGTTGGATGTTCCTATTAACAACGGCTTTTTAATTCTGTTTCTGTGTAATATTCACGCCTTGATTTTAGCGTTACACTTCAGTCGGCATTGTTAAGGACAAATACGTAACAGAAACTTCAAATAGTTAGTAATGCGAATCAAAACATTAAATTTTCCGAGAAAAGCAAAGTACTAGTGATCCATCTATAACCATATAACAATGATTTACAGTCTGCCAAATCTGTTTCGTGCTTTAATAAAGTTACGTGCTAAAGTAATTGAAACCGTTTGCACATAGTATACCAGACGTTTGCAAATTAAACGAATAGTATTTGCTATTCCAGCGACAATGCTATACTGCAGGTTATTAAAAATACTTTTCCTTTAAGTATTGTATGGTGCTAATTATTATCATGAGTTTGCGATAGAACTGGCAAGTAGGAATAATGTACGTATACATTGCAGAAATGCGAATAATAGACTTTAAAACACTGATGAAAAGTGAATATTTCAGTTTTCCGGTAAAGAAATGCGTGCTAACTCGACGCAAGCTTATCAATTATATATGATAGAAATGAAGACTACAAATGAAAGGACTCGCATATGCTGCCACTAAATCTACAGCAGTTGTTATTTACACGAGAACATTTTTTCCCATAGATCGTATAACAGCTGATAGTATAACATCCGTTTTCAAATCAAAACTATCTTATTTCCACCCAGTATAAATTGTATACAGCAGTTTCCTAAATATACTTTTCCTTTTAGAATTGCATGGTCCTCACTGTTTTCCTGACTTTGCTGTAGACGCAGACTTAAGCTGAATAATATACGTCCACTTTGCACAAAATGCAAATATTTTTCGGTTAAATGTCCAGATGAAATCTGACCATTTCTGTATTGATTAAAAGAAATTCGTGCTGAGTAGATATAAGCATCTTAATTGTCCATGATACAATTGGAGACTACAACTGACAGGAATCTTATATGTTTTCACTGAAGATACTGTAGATAAATGACTATTTACACATAAGAGAAATTTTTCTGACAAAGAATTCGGTAAATAAAATGTAAACTAAATGATCTGTTGGATGTTCCTATTAACAACGGCTTTTTAATTCTGTTTCTGTGTAATATTCACGCCTTGATTTTAGCGTTACACTTCAGTCGGCATTGTTAAGGACAAATACGTAACAGAAACTTCAAATAGTTAGTAATGCGAATCAAAACATTAAATTTTCCGAGAAAAGCAAAGTACTAGTGATCCATCTATAACCATATAACAATGATTTACAGTCTGCCAAATCTGTTTCGTGCTTTAATAAAGTTACGTGCTAAAGTAATTGAAACCGTTTGCACATAGTATACCAGACGTTTGCAAATTAAACGAATAGTATTTGCTATTCCAGCGACAATGCTATACTGCAGGTTATTAAAAATACTTTTCCTTTAAGTATTGTATGGTGCTAATTATTATCATGAGTTTGCGATAGAACTGGCAAGTAGGAATAATGTACGTATACATTGCAGAAATGCGAATAATAGACTTTAAAACACTGATGAAAAGTGAATATTTCAGTTTTCCGGTAAAGAAATGCGTGCTAACTCGACGCAAGCTTATCAATTATACATGATAGAAATGAAGACTACAAATGAAAGGACTCGCATATGCTGCCACTAAATCTACAGCAGTTGTTATTTACACGAGAACATTTTTTCCCATAGATCGTATAACAGCTGATAGTATAACATCCGTTTTCAAATCAAAACTATCTTATTTCCACCCAGTATAAATTGTATACAGCAGTTTCCTAAATATACTTTTCCTTTTAGAATTGCATGGTCCTCACTGTTTTCCTGACTTTGCTGTAGACGCAGACTTGAATAATATACGTCCACTTTGCACAAAATGCAAATATTTTTCGGTTAAATGTCCAGATGAAAACTGACCATTTCTGTATTGATTAAAAGAAATTCGTGCTGAGTAGATATAAGCATCTTAATTGTCCATGATACAATTGGAGACTACAACTGACAGGACTCTTATATGTTTTCACTGAAGATACTGTAGATAAATGACTATTTACACATAAGAGAAATTTATTTGACAAAGAATTCGGTAAATAAAATGTAAACTAAATGGTCTGTTGGATGTTCCTATTAACATCGGCTTTTTAATTATGTTTCTGTGTAATATTCACGCCTTTATTTTAGCGTTACACTTCAGTCGGCATTGTTAAGGACAAATACGTAACAGAAACTTCAAATAGTTAGTAATGCGAATCAAAACATTAAATTTTCCGAGAAAAGCAAAGTACTAGTGATCCATCTATAACCATTTAACAATGATTTACAATCTACCAAATATGTTTCGTGCTTGATTAAAGTTACGTGCTAAAGTAGTTGAAACCGTTTGCACATAATATAACAGACGTTTGCAAATTAAACGAATAGTATTTGCAATTCCAGCGATAATGCTATACTGCAGGTTATTAAAATTACTTTTCCTTTAAGTATTGTATTGAATGGTGCTAATTATTATCATGACTTTTCGATAGAACTGGCAAGTAGAAATAATGTACGTATACATTGCAAAAATGCGAATAATAGACTTTAAAACACTGATGAAAAGTGAATATTTCAGGTTTCCGGAAAAGAAATGCGTGCTAACTCGATGCAAGCTTATCAATTATACATGATAGAAATGAAGCCTACAAGCGAAAGGACTCTTATATGCTGCCACTAAATCTACAGCAGTTGTTATTTACACATGAGAAGATTTTTTCCCAGCGATCGTATAACAGCTGATAGTATAACATCCGTTTTCAAATCAAAACTATCTAATTTCCATCCAGTATAAATCGTATACAACAGTTTCCTAAATATACTTTTCCTTTTAGAATTGCATGGTCCTCACTGTTTTCCTGACTTTGCTGTAGACGCAGACTTAAGCTGAATAATATACGTCCACTTTGCACAAAATGCAAATATGTTTCGGTAAAATGTCCAGATGAAAACTGACCATTTCTGTATTGATTAAAAGAAATTCGTGCTTAGATATAAGCATCTTAATTGTCCATGATACAATTGGAGACTACAACTGACAGGAATCTTATATGTTTTCACTGAAAATACTGTAGATAAATGACTATTTACACATAAGAGAAATTTTTCTGACAAAGAATTCGGTAAATAAAATGTAAACTAAATGATCTGTTGGATGTTCCTATTAACAACGGCTTTTTAATTCTGTTTCTGTGTAATATTCACGCCTTGATTTTAGCGTTACACTTCAGTCGGCATTGTTAAGGACAAATACGTAACAGAAACTTCAAATAGTTAGTAATGCGAATCAAAACATTAAATTTTCCGAGAAAAGCAAAGTACTAGTGATCCATCTATAACCATATAACAATGATTTACAGTCTGCCAAATCTGTTTCGTGCTTTAATAAAGTTACGTGCTAAAGTAATTGAAACCGTTTGCACATAGTATACCAGACGTTTGCAAATTAAACGAATAGTATTTGCTATTCCAGCGACAATGCTATACTGCAGGTTATTAAAAATACTTTTCCTTTAAGTATTGTATGGTGCTAATTATTATCATGAGTTTGCGATAGAACTGGCAAGTAGGAATAATGTACGTATACATTGCAGAAATGCGAATAATAGACTTTAAAACACTGATGAAAAGTGAATATTTCAGTTTTCCGGTAAAGAAATGCGTGCTAACTCGACGCAAGCTTATCAATTATACATGATAGAAATGAAGACTACAAATGAAAGGACTCGCATATGCTGCCACTAAATCTACAACAGTTGTTATTTACACGAGAACATTTTTTCCCATAGATCGTATAACAGCTGATAGTATAACATCCGTTTTCAAATCAAAACTATCTTATTTCCACCCAGTATAAATTGTATACAGCAGTTTCCTAAATATACTTTTCCTTTTAGAATTGCATGGTCCTCACTGTTTTCCTGACTTTGCTGTAGACGCAGACTTAAGCTGAATAATATACGTCCACTTTGCACAAAATGCAAATATTTTTCGGTAAAATGTCCAGATGAAAACTGACCATTTCTGTATTGATTAAAAGAAATTCGCGCTGAGTAGATATAAGCATCTTAATTGTCCATGATACAATTGGACACTACAACTGACAGGACTCTTATATGTTTTCACTGAAGATACTGTAGATAAATGACTATTTACACATAAGAGAAATTTTTTTGACAAAGAATTCGGTAAATAAAATGTAATCTAAATGATCTTTTGGATGTTGCTAATAATAACGGCTTTTTAATTCTGTGTTCTGCGTAATATTCACGACTTAATTTTAGCGTTACACTTCAGCCTGTATTGTTGACAAATACGTAACAGAAACTTCAAATACTTAGTAATGCGAATCAAAACATTAAATTTTCCGAGAAAAGCAAAATACTAATCCTTCTATAACCATATAACAATGATTTACAGTCTGCCAAATCTGTTTCGTGCTTTAATAATGTGCTAAAGTAGTTGAAACCGTTTGCACATAGTATAACAGACGTTTGCAAATTAAACGAATAGTATTTGCAATTCCAGCGAAAATGCTATACTGCAGGTTATTAAAATTACTTTTCCTTTAAGTATTGTATGGTGCTAATTATTATCATGACTTTTCGATAGAACTGGCAAGTAGAAATAATGTACGTATACATTGCAAAAATTGCGAATAATAGATTTTAAAACAATGATGAAAAGTGAATATTTCAGGTTTCCGGAAAAGAAATGCGTGCTAACTCGATGCAAGCTTATCAATTATACATGATAGAAATGAAGACTACAAATGAAAGGACTCTTATATGCTGCCACTAAATATACAGCAGTTAAGCTATTTACACATGAGAACATTTTTTCCCAGCGATCGTATAACAGCTGATAGTATAACATCCGTTTTCAAATCAAAAGTATCTTATTTCCATCCGGTATAAATTGTATACAGGGTTCCTAAATATACTTTTCCTTTTAGAATTGCATGGTCCTCACTGTTTTCCTGACTTTGCTGTAGACGCAGACTTAAGCTGAATAATATACGTCCACTTTGCACAAAATGCAAATATTTTTCGGTTAAATGTCCAGATGAAAACTGACCATTTCTGTATTGATTAAAAGAAATTCGTGCTGAGTAGATATAAGCATCTTAATTGTCCATGATACAATTGGAGACTACAACGGAAAGCACTCATATGTTTTCACTGAAGATACTGTAGATAAATGACTATTTACACATAAGAGAAATTTTTCTGACAAAGAATTCGGTAAATAAAATGTAAACTAAATGATCTGTTGGATGTTCCTATTAACAACGGCTTTTTAATTCTGTTTCTGTGTAATATTCACGCCTTGATTTTAGGGTTACACTTCAGTCGGCATTGTTAAGGACAAATACGTAACAGAAACTTCAGATAGTTAGTAATGCGAATCAAAACATTAAATTTTCCGAGAAAAGCAAAGTACTAGTGATCCATCTATAACCATTTAACAATGATTTACAATCTACCAAATATGTTTCGTGCTTTAATAAAGTTACGTGCTAAAGTAGTTGAAACCGTTTGCACATAATATAACAGACGTTTGCAAATTAAACGAATAGTATTTGCAATTCCAGCGATAATGCTATACTGCAGGTTATTAAAATTACTTTTCCTTTAAGTATTGTATGGTGCTAATTATTATCATGACTTTTCGATAGAACTGGCAAGTAGAAATAATGTACGTATACATTGCAAAAATGCGAATAATAGACTTTAAAACACTGATGAAAAGTGAATATTTCAGGTTTCCGGAAAAGAAATGCGTGCTAACTCGATGCAAGCTTATCAATTATACATGATAGAAATGAAGCCTACAAGCGAAAGGACTCTTATATGCTGCCACTAAATCTACAGCAGTTGTTATTTACACATGAGAAGATTTTTTCCCAGAGATCGTATAACAGCTGATAGTATAACATCCGTTTTCAAATCAAAACTATCTTATTTCCATCCGGTATAAATTGTATACAGGGTTCCTAAATATACTTTTCCTTTTAGAGTTGCATGGTCCTCACTGTTTTCCTGACTTTGCTGTAGACGCAGACTTAAGCTGAATAATATACGTCCACTTTGCACAAAATGCAAATATTTTTCGGTTAAATGTCCAGATGAAAACTGACCATTTCTGTATTGATTAAAAGAAATTCGTGCTGAGTAGATATAAGCATCTTAATTGTCCATGATACAATTGGAGACTACAACTGACAGGACTCTTATATGTTTTCACTGAAGATACTGTAGATAAATGACTATTTACACATAAGAGAAATTTATTTGACAAAGAATTCGGTAAATAAAATGTAAACTAAATGGTCTGTTGGATGTTCCTATTAACAACGGCTTTTTAATTCTGTTTCTGTGTAATATTCACGCCTTGATTTTAGCGTTACACTTCAGTCGGCATTGTTAAGGACAAATACGTAACAGAAACTTCAAATAGTTAGTAATGCGAATCAAAACATTAAATTTTCCGAGAAAAGCAAAGTACTAGTGATCCATCTATAACCATATAACAATGATTTACAGTCTGCCAAATCTGTTTCGTGCTTTAATAAAGTTACGTGCTAAAGTAATTGAAACCGTTTGCACATAGTATACCAGACGTTTGCAAATTAAACGAATAGTATTTGCTATTCCAGCGACAATGCTATACTGCAGGTTATTAAAAATACTTTTCCTTTAAGTATTGTATGGTGCTAATTATTATCATGAGTTTGCGATAGAACTGGCAAGTAGGAATAATGTACGTATACATTGCAGAAATGCGAATAATAGACTTTAAAACACTGATGAAAAGTGAATATTTCAGTTTTCCGGTAAAGAAATGCGTGCTAACTCGACGCAAGCTTATCAATTATACATGATAGAAATGAAGACTACAAATGAAAGGACTCGCATATGCTGCCACTAAATCTACAGCAGTTGTTATTTACACGAGAACATTTTTTCCCATAGATCGTATAACAGCTGATAGTATAACATCCGTTTTCAAATCAAAACTATCTTATTTCCACCCAGTATAAATTGTATACAGCAGTTTCCTAAATATACTTTTCCTTTTAGAATTGCATGGTCCTCACTGTTTTCCTGACTTTGCTGTAGACGCAGACTTAAGCTGAATAATATACGTCCACTTTGCACAAAATGCAAATATTTTTCGGTTAAATGTCCAGATGAAATCTGACCATTTCTGTATTGATTAAAAGAAATTCGTGCTGAGTAGATATAAGCATCTTAATTGTCCATGATACAATTGGAGACTACAACTGACAGGAATCTTATATGTTTTCACTGAAGATACTGTAGATAAATGACTATTTACACATAAGAGAAATTTTTCTGACAAAGAATTCGGTAAATAAAATGTAAACTAAATGATCTGTTGGATGTTCCTATTAACAACGGCTTTTTAATTCTGTTTCTGTGTAATATTCACGCCTTGATTTTAGCGTTACACTTCAGTCGGCATTGTTAAGGACAAATACGTAACAGAAACTTCAAATAGTTAGTAATGCGAATCAAAACATTAAATTTTCCGAGAAAAGCAAAGTACTAGTGATCCATCTATAACCATATAACAATGATTTACAGTCTGCCAAATCTGTTTCGTGCTTTAATAAAGTTACGTGCTAAAGTAATTGAAACCGTTTGCACATAGTATACCAGACGTTTGCAAATTAAACGAATAGTATTTGCTATTCCAGCGACAATGCTATACTGCAGGTTATTAAAAATACTTTTCCTTTAAGTATTGTATGGTGCTAATTATTATCATGAGTTTGCGATAGAACTGGCAAGTAGGAATAATGTACGTATACATTGCAGAAATGCGAATAATACTTTAAAACACTGATGAAAAGTGAATATTTCAGTTTTCCGGTAAAGAAATGCGTGCTAACTCGACGCAAGCTTATCAATTATACATGATAGAAATGAAGACTACAAATGAAAGGACTCGCATATGCTGCCACTAAATCTACAGCAGTTGTTATTTACACGAGAACATTTTTTCCCATAGATCGTATAACAGCTGATAGTATAACATCCGTTTTCAAATCAAAACTATCTTATTTCCACCCAGTATAAATTGTATACAGCAGTTTCCTAAATATACTTTTCCTTTTAGAATTGCATGGTCCTCACTGTTTTCCTGACTTTGCTGTAGACGCAGACTTAAGCTGAATAATATACGTCCACTTTGCACAAAATGCAAATATTTTTCGGTTAAATGTCCAGATGAAAACTGACCATTTCTGTATTGATTAAAAGAAATTCGTGCTGTAGATATAAGCATCTTAATTGTCCATGATACAATTGGAGACTACAAATGACAGGAATCTTATATGTTTTCACTGAAGATACTGTAGATAAATGACTATTTACACATAAGAGAAATTTTTCTGACAAAGAATTCGGTAAATAAAATGTAAACTAAATGATCTGTTGGATGTTCCTATTAACAACGGCTTTTTAATTCTGTTTCTGTGTAATATTCACGCCTTGATTTTAGCGTTACACTTCAGTCGGCATTGTTAAGGACAAATACGTAACAGAAACTTCAAATAGTTAGTAATGCGAATCAAAACATTAAATTTTCCGAGAAAAGCAAAGTACTAGTGATCCATCTATAACCATATAACAATGATTTACAGTCTGCCAAATCTGTTTCGTGCTTTAATAAAGTTACGTGCTAAAGTAATTGAAACCGTTTGCACATAGTATACCAGACGTTTGCAAATTAAACGAATAGTATTTGCTATTCCAGCGACAATGCTATACTGCAGGTTATTAAAAATACTTTTCCTTTAAGTATTGTATGGTGCTAATTATTATCATGAGTTTGCGATAGAACTGGCAAGTAGGAATAATGTACGTATACATTGCAGAAATGCGAATAATAGACTTTAAAACACTGATGAAAAGTGAATATTTCAGTTTTCCGGTAAAGAAATGCGTGCTAACTCGACGCAAGCTTATCAATTATACATGATAGAAATGAAGACTACAAATGAAAGGACTCGCATATGCTGCCACTAAATCTACAGCAGTTGTTATTT
Organism: Hypanus sabinus; assembly: GCF_030144855.1. NCBI lineage: Eukaryota > Metazoa > Chordata > Chondrichthyes > Myliobatiformes > Dasyatidae > Hypanus > Hypanus sabinus. The sequence goes on from NW_026779034.1 coordinate 992,154, forward strand.
ACACGAGAACATTTTTTCCCATAGATCGTATAACAGCTGATAGTATAACATCCGTTTTCAAATCAAAACTATCTTATTTCCACCCAGTATAAATTGTATACAGCAGTTTCCTAAATATACTTTTCCTTTTAGAATTGCATGGTCCTCACTGTTTTCCTGACTTTGCTGTAGACGCAGACTTAAGCTGAATAATATACGTCCACTTTGCACAAAATGCAAATATTTTTCGGTTAAATGTCCAGATGAAAACTGACCATTTCTGTATTGATTAAAAGAAATTCGTGCTGAGTAGATATAAGCATCTTAATTGTCCATGATACAATTGGAGACTACAACTGACAGGACTCTTATATGTTTTCACTGAAGATACTGTAGATAAATGACTATTTACACATAAGAGAAATTTATTTGACAAAGAATTCGGTAAATAAAATGTAAACTAAATGGTCTGTTGGATGTTCCTATTAACATCGGCTTTTTAATTATGTTTCTGTGTAATATTCACGCCTTTATTTTAGCGTTACACTTCAGTCGGCATTGTTAAGGACAAATACGTAACAGAAACTTCAAATAGTTAGTAATGCGAATCAAAACATTAAATTTTCCGAGAAAAGCAAAGTACTAGTGATCCATCTATAACCATTTAACAATGATTTACAATCTACCAAATATGTTTCGTGCTTGATTAAAGTTACGTGCTAAAGTAGTTGAAACCGTTTGCACATAATATAACAGACGTTTGCAAATTAAACGAATAGTATTTGCAATTCCAGCGATAATGCTATACTGCAGGTTATTAAAATTACTTTTCCTTTAAGTATTGTATGGTGCTAATTATTATCATGACATTTCGATAGAACTGGCAAGTAGAAATAATGTACGTATACATTGCAAAAATGCGAATAATAGACTTTAAAACACTGATGAAAAGTGAATATTTCAGGTTTCCGGAAAAGAAATGCGTGCTAACTCGATGCAAGCTTATCAATTATACATGATAGAAATGAAGCCTACAAGCGAAAGGACTCTTATATGCTGCCACTAAATCTACAGCAGTTGTTATTTACACATGAGAAGATTTTTTCCCAGCGATCGTATAACAGCTGATAGTATAACATCCGTTTTCAAATCAAAACTATCTAATTTCCATCCAGTATAAATCGTATACAACAGTTTCCTAAATATACTTTTCCTTTTAGAATTGCATGGTCCTCACTGTTTTCCTGACTTTGCTGTAGACGCAGACTTAAGCTGAATAATATACGTCCACTTTGCACAAAATGCAAATATTTTTCGGTTAAATGTCCAGATGAAAACTGACCATTTCTGTATTGATTAAAAGAAATTCGTGCTGAGTAGATATAAGCATCTTAATTGTCCATGATACAATTGGAGACTACAACTGACAGGACTCTTATATGTTTTCACTGAAGATACTGTAGATAAATGACTATTTACACATAAGAGAAATTTATTTGACAAAGAATTCGGTAAATAAAATGTAAACTAAATGGTCTGTTGGATGTTCCTATTAACATCGGCTTTTTAATTATGTTTCTGTGTAATATTCACGCCTTTATTTTAGCGTTACACTTCAGTCGGCATTGTTAAGGACAAATACGTAACAGAAACTTCAAATAGTTAGTAATGCGAATCAAAACATTAAATTTTCCGAGAAAAGCAAAGTACTAGTGATCCATCTATAACCATTTAACAATGATTTACAATCTACCAAATATGTTTCGTGCTTGATTAAAGTTACGTGCTAAAGTAGTTGAAACCGTTTGCACATAATATAACAGACGTTTGCAAATTAAACGAATAGTATTTGCAATTCCAGCGATAATGCTATACTGCAGGTTATTAAAATTACTTTTCCTTTAAGTATTGTATGGTGCTAATTATTATCATGACTTTTCGATAGAACTGGCAAGTAGAAATAATGTACGTATACATTGCAAAAATGCGAATAATAGACTTTAAAACACTGATGAAAAGTGAATATTTCAGGTTTCCGGAAAAGAAATGCGTGCTAACTCGATGCAAGCTTATCAATTATACATGATAGAAATGAAGCCTACAAGCGAAAGGACTCTTATATGCTGCCACTAAATCTACAGCAGTTGTTATTTACACATGAGAAGATTTTTTCCCAGCGATCGTATAACAGCTGATAGTATAACATCCGTTTTCAAATCAAAACTATCTAATTTCCATCCAGTATAAATCGTATACAACAGTTTCCTAAATATACTTTTCCTTTTAGAATTGCATGGTCCTCACTGTTTTCCTGACTTTGCTGTAGACGCAGACTTAAGCTGAATAATATACGTCCACTTTGCACAAAATGCAAATATTTTTCGGTTAAATGTCCAGATGAAAACTGACCATTTCTGTATTGATTAAAAGAAATTCGTGCTTAGATATAAGCATCTTAATTGTCCATGATACAATTGGAGACTACAACTGACAGGAATCTTATATGTTTTCACTGAAAATACTGTAGATAAATGACTATTTACACATAAGAGAAATTTTTCTGACAAAGAATTCGGTAAATAAAATGTAAACTAAATGATCTGTTGGATGTTCCTATTAACAACGGCTTTTTAATTCTGTTTCTGTGTAATATTCACGCCTTGATTTTAGCGTTACACTTCAGTCGGCATTGTTAAGGACAAATACGTAACAGAAACTTCAAATAGTTAGTAATGCGAATCAAAACATTAAATTTTCCGAGAAAAGCAAAATACTAATCCTTCTATAACCATATAACAATGATTTACAGTCTGCCAAATCTGTTTCGTGCTTTAATAATGTGCTAAAGTAGTTGAAACCGTTTGCACATAGTATAACAGACGTTTGCAAATTAAACGAATAGTATTTGCAATTCCAGCGAAAATGCTATACTGCAGGTTATTAAAATTACTTTTCCTTTAAGTATTGTATGCTGCTAATTATTATCATGACTTTTCGATAGAACTGGCAAGTAGAAATAATGTACGTATACATTGCAAAAATTGCGAATAATAGATTTTAAAACAATGATGAAAAGTGAATATTTCAGGTTTCCGGAAAAGAAATGCGTGCTAACTCGATGCAAGCTTATCAATTATACATGATAGAAATGAAGCCTACAAGCGAAAGGTCTCTTATATGCTGCCACTAAATCTACAGCAGTTGTTATTTACACATGAGAAGATTTTTTCCCAGCGATCGTATAACAGCTGATAGTATAACATCCGTTTTCAAATCAAAACTATCTAATTTCCATCCAGTATAAATCGTATACAGCAGTTTCCTAAATATACTTTTCCTTTTAGAATTGCATGGTCCTCACTGTTTTCCTGACTTTGCTGTAGACGCAGACTTAAGCTGAATAATATACGTCCACTTTGCACAAAATGCAAATATTTTTCTGTTAAATGTCCAGATGAAAACTGACCATTTCTGTATTGATTAAAAGAAATTCGTGCTGAGTAGATATAAGCATCTTAATTGTCCATGATACAATTGGAGACTACAACGGAAAGCACTCATATGTTTTCACTGAAGATACTGTAGATAAATGACTATTTACACATAAGAGAAATTTTTCTGACAAAGAATTCGGTAAATAAAATGTAAACTAAATGATCTGTTGGATGTTCCTATTAACAACGGCTTTTTAATTCTGTTTCTGTGTAATATTCACGCCTTGATTTTAGGGTTACACTTCAGTCGGCATTGTTAAGGACAAATACGTAACAGAAACTTCAGATAGTTAGTAATGCGAATCAAAACATTAAATTTTCCGAGAAAAGCAAAGTACTAGTGATCCATCTATAACCATATAACAATGATTTACAGTCTGCCAAATCTGTTTCGTGCTTTAATAAAGTTACGTGCTAAAGTAGTTGAAACCGTTTGCACATAGTATACCAGACGTTTGCAAATTAAACGAATAGTATTTGCTATTCCAGCGACAATGCTATACTGCAGGTTATTAAAAATACTTTTCCTTTAAGTATTGTATGGTGCTAATTATTATCATGAGTTTGCGATAGAACTGGCAAGTAGGAATAATGTACGTATACATTGCAGAAATGCGAATAATAGACTTTAAAACACTGATGAAAAGTGAATATTTCAGTTTTCCGGTAAAGAAATGCGTGCTAACTCGACGCAAGCTTATCAATTATACATGATAGAAATGAAGACTACAAATGAAAGGACTCGCATATGCTGCCACTAAATCTACAGCAGTTGTTATTTACACGAGAACATTTTTTCCCATAGATCGTATAACAGCTGATAGTATAACATCCGTTTTCAAATCAAAACTATCTTATTTCCACCCAGTATAAATTGTATACAGCAGTTTCCTAAATATACTTTTCCTTTTAGAATTGCATGGTCCTCACTGTTTTCCTGACTTTGCTGTAGACGCAGACTTAAGCTGAATAATATACGTCCACTTTGCACAAAATGCAAATATTTTTCGGTTAAATGTCCAGAAGAAAACTGAACATTTCTGTATTGATTAAAATAAATTCGTGCTGAGTAGATATAAGCATCTTAATTGTCCATGATACAATTGGAGACTACAACTGGCAGGACTCTTATATGTTTTCACTGAAGATACTGTAGATAAATGACTATTTACACATAAGAGAAATTTATTTGACAAACAATTCGGTAAATAAAATGTAAACTAAATGATCTGTTGGATGTTCCTATTAACAACGGCTTTTTAATTCTGTTTCTGTGTAATATTCACGCCTTTATTTTAGCGTTACACTTCAGTCGGCATTGTTAAGGACAAATACGTAACAGAAACTTCAAATAGTTAGTAATGCGAATCAAAACATTAAATTTTCCGAGAAAAGCAAAGTACCAGTGATCCATCTATAACCTTTTAACAATGATTTACAGTCTACCAAATATGTTTCGTGCTTTAATAAAGTTACGTGCTAAAGTAGTTGAAACCGTTTGCACATAGTATACCAGACGTTTGCAAATTAAACGAATAGTATTTGCTATTCCAGCGACAATGCTATACTGCAGGTTATTAAAAATACTTTTCCTTTAAGTATTGTATGGTGCTAATTATTATCATGAGTTTGCGATAGAACTGGCAAGTAGGAATAATGTACGTATACATTGCAGAAATGCGAATAATAGACTTTAAAACACTGATGAAAAGTGAATATTTCAGTTTTCCGGAAAAGAAATGCGTGCTAACTCGACGCAAGCTTATCAATTATACATGATAGAAATGAAGACTACAAATGAAAGGACTCGCATATGCTGCCACTAAATCTACAGCAGCTGTTATTTACACATGAGAAGATTTTTTCCCAGCGATCGTATAACAGCTGATAGTATAACATCCGTTTTCAAATCAAAACTATCTAATTTCCATCCAGTATAAATCGTATACAGCAGTTTCCTAAATATACTTTTCCTTTTAGAATTGCATGGTCCTCACTGTTTTCCTGACTTTGCTGTAGACGCAGACTTAAGCTGAATAATATACGTCCACTTTGCACAAAATGCAAATATTTTTCGGTTAAATGTCCAGATGAAAACTGACCATTTCTGTATTGATTAAAAGAAATTCGTGCTGAGTAGATATAATCATCTTAATTGTCCATGATACAATTGGAGACTACAACTGACAGGACTCTTATATGTTTTCACTGAAGATACTGTAGATAAATGACTATTTACACATAAGAGAAATTTTTCTGACAAAGAATTCGGTAAATAAAATGTAAACTAAATGATCTGTTGGATGTTCCTATTAACAACGGCTTTTTAATTCTGTTTCTGTGTAATATTCACGCCTTGATTTTAGGGTTACACTTCAGTCGGCATTGTTAAGGACAAATACGTAACAGAAACTTCAAATAGTTAGTAATGCGAATCAAAACATTAAATTTTCCGAGAAAAGCAAAGTACTAGTGATCCATCTATAACCATATAACAATGATTTACAGTCTGCCAAATCTGTTTCGTGCTTTAATAAAGTTACGTGCTAAAGTAGTTGAAACCGTTTGCACATAGTATACCAGACGTTTGCAAATTAAACGAATAATATTTGCTATTCCAGCGAGAATGCTATACTGCAGGTTATTAAAAATACTTTTCCTTTAAGTATTGTATGGTGCTAATTATTATCATGAGTTTGCGATAGAACTGGCAAGTAGGAATAATGTACGTATACATTGCAGAAATGCGAATAATAGACTTTAAAACACTGATGAAAAGTGAACATTTCAGTTTTCCGGTAAAGAAATGCGTGCTAACTCGACGCAAGCTTATCAATTATACATGATAGAAATGAAGACTACAAATGAAAGGACTCGCATATGCTGCCACTAAATCTACAGCAGTTGTTATTTACACGAGAACATTTTTTCCCATAGATCGTATAACAGCTGATAGTATAACATCCGTTTTCAAATCAACTATCTTATTTCCACCCAGTATAAATTGTATACAGCAGTTTCCTAAATATACTTTTCCTTTTAGAATTGCATGGTCCTCACTGTTTTCCTGACTTTGCTGTAGACGCAGACTTAAGCTGAATAATATACGTCCACTTTGCACAAAATGCAAATATTTTTCGGTTAAATGTCCAGATGAAAACTGAACATTTCTGTATTGATTAAAATAAATTCGTGCTGAGTAGATATAAGCATCTTAATTGTCCATGATACAATTGGAGACTACAACTGACAGGACTCTTATATGTTTTCACTGAAGATACTGTAGATAAATGACTATTTACACATAAGAGAAATTTTTTTGACAAACAATTCGGTAAATAAAATGTAATCTAAATGATCTTTTGGATGTTGCTAATAATAACGGCTTTTTAATTCTGTGTTCTGCGTAATATTCACGACTTAATTTTAGCGTTACACTTCAGCCTGTATTGTTGACAAATACGTAACAGAAACTTCAAATAGTTAGTAATGCGAATCAAAACATTAAATTTTCCGAGAAAAGCAAAGTACTAGTGATCCATCTATAACCATATAACAATGATTTACAGTCTGCCAAATCTGTTTCGTGCTTTAATAAAGTTACGTGCTAAAGTAGTTGAAACCGTTTGCTCATAGTATAACAGACGTTTGCAAATCAAACGAATTGTATTTGCAATTCCACCATCAATGCTATACTGCAGGTTACTAAAATTACTTTTCGTTTGTATTGTATGCTGCTAATTATTATCAAGACCTTGCGATAGAACTGGCCTTAAAGAATTTACGTACACATTGCAAAAATGCGAATAATAGACTTTAAAACATTGATGAAAAGAGTATATTTCAGAGTTCCGGAAAAGAAATCCGTGCCAACTCGATGCAAGCTTATCAAATATACATGATAGAAATGAAGACTACAAATGAAAGGACTCTTATATGCTGCCACTAAATCTACAGCAGTTGTTATTTACACATGAGAACATTTTTTCCCAGAGATCGTATAACAGCTGATAGTATAACTTCCGTTTTCAAATCAAAACTATCTTATTTCCATCCAGTATAATTTGTATACAGCAGTTTCCTAAATATACTTTTCCTTTTAGAGTTGCATGGTCCTCACTGTTTTCCTGACTTTGCTGTAGACGCAGACTTAAGCTGAATAATATACGTCCACTTTGCACAAACTGCAAATATTTTTCGGTTAAATGTCCAGATGAAAACTGACCATTTCTGTATTGATTAAAAGAAATTCGTGCTGAGTAGATATAAGCATCTTAATTGTCCATGATACAATTGGAGACTACAGCTGTCAGGAAATATGTTTTCACTGAAGATACTGTAGATAAATGACTATTTACACATAAGAGAAATTTTTTTGACAAAGAATTCGGTAAATAAAATGTAATCTAAATGATCTGTTGGATGTTGCTAATAATAACGGCTTTTTAATTCTGTGTTCTGTGTAATATACACGACTTAATTTTAGCGTTACACTTCAGCCTGTATTGTTGACAAATACGTAACAGAAACTTCAAATAGTTAGTAATGCGAATCAAAACATTAAATTTTCCGAGAAAAGCAAAGTACTAGTGATCCATCTATAACATATAACAATGATTTACAGTCTGCCAAATCTGTTTCGTGCTTTAATAAAGTTATGTGCTAAAGTAGTTGAAACGGTTTGCACATAGTATAACAGACGTTTGCAAATTAAACGAATAGTATTTGCAATTCCAGCGACAATGCTATACTGCAGGTTATTAAAAATACTTTTCCTTTAAGTATTGTATGGTGCTAATTATTATCATCAGTTTGCTATAGAACTCGCAACTAGGAATAATGTACGTATACATTGCAAAAATGCGAATAATAGACTTTAAAACACTGATGAAAAGTGAATATTGCAGTTTTCCGGAAAAGAAATGCGTGCTAACTCGATGCAAGCTTATCAATTATACATGATAGAAATGAAGACTACAAGTGAAAGGACTCTCATATGCTGCCACTAAATCTACAGCAGTTGTTATTTACACGAGAACATTTTTTCCCATAGATCGTATAACAGCTGATAGTATAACATCCGTTTTCAAATCAAAACTATATTTCCATCCAGTATAAATTGTATACAGCAGTTTCCTAAATATACTTTTCCTTTTAGAATTGCATGGTCCTCACTGTTTTCCTGACTTTGCTGTAGACGCAGACTTAAGCTGAATAATATACGTCCACTTTGCATAAAATGCAAATATTTTTCGGTTACATGTCCAGATGAAAACTGACCATTTCTGTATTGATTAAAAGAAATTCGTGCTGAGTAGATATAAGCATCTTAATTGTCCATGATACAATTGGAGACTACAGCGGACAGGACTCTTATATGTTTTCACTGAAGATACTGTATATAAATGACTATTTACACATAAGAGAAATTTTTTTGACAAAGAATTCGGTAAATAAAATGTAAACTAAATGATCTGTTGGATGTTCCTATTAACAACGGCTTTTTAATTCTGTTTCTGTGTAATATTCACGCCTTGATTTTAGCGTTATACTTCAGTCGGCATTGTTAAGGACAAATACGTAACAGAAACTTCAAATAGTTAGTAATGCGAATCAAAACATTAAATTTTCCGAGAAAACTAACGTACTAGTGATCCATCTATAACGATATAACAATGATTTACAGTCTGCCAAATCTGTTTCGTGCTTTAATAAAGTTACGTGCTAAAGTAGTTGAAACCGTTTGCACATAGTATAACAGACGTTTGCAAATTAAACGAATAGTATTTGCAATTCCAGCGACAATGCTATACTGCAGGTTATTAAAAATACTTTTCCTTTAAGTATTTTATGGTGCTAATTATTATCATGAGTTTGCGATAGAACTGGCAAGTAGGAATAATGTACGTAAACATTACAGAAATGCGAATAATAGACTTTAAAACACTGATGAAAAGTGAATATTTCAGTTTTCCGGTAAAGAAATGCGTGCTAACTCGACGCAAGCTTATCAATTATACATGATAGAAATGAAGACTACAAATGAAAGGACTCGCATATGCTGCCACTAAATCTACAGCAGTTGTTATGTACACGAGAACATTTTTTCCCATAGATCGTATAACAGCTGATAGTATAACATCCGTTTTCAAATCAAAACTATCTTATTTCCACCCAGTATAAATTGTATACAGCAGTTTCCTAAATATACTTTTCCTTTTAGAGTTGCATGGTCCTCACTGTTTTCCTGACTTTGCTGTAGAAGCAGACTTAAGCTGAATAATATACGTCCACTTTGCACAAAATGCAAATCTTTTTCGGTAAAATGTCCAGATGAAAACTGACCGTTTCTGTATTGATTAAAAGAAATTCGTGCTGAGTAGATATAAGCATCTTAATTGTCCATGATACAATTGGAGACTACAACTGACAGGACTCTTATATGTTTTCACTGAAGATACTGTAGATAAATGACTCTTTACACGTAAGAGAAATTTTTTTGACAAAGAATTCGGTAAATAAAATGTAAACTAAATGATCTGTTGGATATTCCTAATAACAACGGCTTTTTAATTCTATGTTCTGTGTAATATTCACGACTTAATTTTAGCGTTACAATTCAGCCTGTATTGTTATGCACAAATACGTAACAGAAACTTCAAATAGTTAGTAATGCGAATCAAAACATTAAATTTTCCGAGAAAAGCAAAGTAATAGTGATCCATCTATAACCATATAACAATGATTTACAGTCTGCCAAATCTGTTTCGTGCTTTAATAAAGTTACGTGCTAAAGTAGTTGAAACCGTTTGCTCATAGTATAACAGACGTTTGCAAATCAAACGAATTGTATTTGCAATTCCACCATCAATGCTATACTGCAGGTTACTAAAATTACTTTTCGTTTGTATTGTATGCTGCTAATTATTATCAAGACCTTGCGATAGAACTGGCCTTAAAGAATTTACGTACACATTGCAAAAATGCGAATAATAGACTTTAAAACACTGATGAAAAGTTAATATTACAGTTTTCCGGAGAAGAAATGCGTGCTAACTCGATGCAAGCTTATCAATTATACATGATAGAAATGAAGACTACAAATGAAAGGACTCTTATATGCTGCCACTAAATCTACAGCAGTTGTTTTTTACACATGGGAACATTTTTTCCCAGAGATCGTATAACAGCTGATAGTATAACATCCGTTTTCAAATCAAAACTATCTGATTTCCATCGTATAAATTGTATACAGCAGTTTCCTAAATATACTTTTCCCTTTAGAGTTGCATGGTCCTCACTGTTTTCCTGACTTTGCTGTAGAAGCAGACTGAAGCTGAATAATATACGTCCACTTTGCACAAAATGCAAATATTTTTCGGTAAAATGTCCAGATGAAAACTGACCATTTCTGTATTGATTAAAAGAAATTCGCGCTGAGTAGATATAAGCATCTTAATTGTCCATGATACAATTGGAGACTACAACTGACAGGACTCTTATATGTTTTCACTGAAGATACTGTAGATAAATGACTATTTACACATAAGAGAAATTTTTTTGACAAAGAATTCGGTAAATAAAATGTAATCTAAATGATCTTTTGGATGTTGCTAATAATAACGGCTTTTTAATTCTGTGTTCTGCGTAATATTCACGACTTAATTTTAGCGTTACACTTCAGCCTGTATTGTTGACAAATACGTAACAGAAACTTCAAATACTTAGTAATGCGAATCAAAACATTAAATTTTCCGAGAAAAGCAAAATACTAATCCTTCTATAACCATATAACAATGATTTACAGTCTGCCAAATCTGTTTCGTGCTTTAATAATGTGCTAAAGTAGTTGAAACCGTTTGCACATAGTATAACAGACGTTTGCAAATTAAACGAATAGTATTTGCAATTCCAGCGAAAATGCTATACTGCAGGTTATTAAAATTACTTTTCCTTTAAGTATTGTATGGTGCTAATTATTATCATGACTTTTCGATAGAACTGGCAAGTAGAAATAATGTACGTATACATTGCAAAAATTGCGAATAATAGATTTTAAAACAATGATGAAAAGTGAATATTTCAGGTTTCCGGAAAAGAAATGCGTGCTAACTCGATGCAAGCTTATCAATTATACATGATAGAAATGAAGACTACAAATGAAAGGACTCTTATATGCTGCCACTAAATATACAGCAGTTAAGCTATTTACACATGAGAACATTTTTTCCCAGCGATCGTATAACAGCTGATAGTATAACATCCGTTTTCAAATCAAAAGTATCTTATTTCCATCCGGTATAAATTGTATACAGGGTTCCTAAATATACTTTTCCTTTTAGAATTGCATGGTCCTCACTGTTTTCCTGACTTTGCTGTAGACGCAGACTTAAGCTGAATAATATACGTCCACTTTGCACAAAATGCAAATATTTTTCGGTTAAATGTCCAGATGAAAACTGACCATTTCTGTATTGATTAAAAGAAATTCGTGCTGAGTAGATATAAGCATCTTAATTGTCCATGATACAATTGGAGACTACAACGGAAAGCACTCATATGTTTTCACTGAAGATACTGTAGATAAATGACTATTTACACATAAGAGAAATTTTTCTGACAAAGAATTCGGTAAATAAAATGTAAACTAAATGATCTGTTGGATGTTCCTATTAACAACGGCTTTTTAATTCTGTTTCTGTGTAATATTCACGCCTTGATTTTAGGGTTACACTTCAGTCGGCATTGTTAAGGACAAATACGTAACAGAAACTTCAGATAGTTAGTAATGCGAATCAAAACATTAAATTTTCCGAGAAAAGCAAAGTACTAGTGATCCATCTATAACCATTTAACAATGATTTACAATCTACCAAATATGTTTCGTGCTTTAATAAAGTTACGTGCTAAAGTAGTTGAAACCGTTTGCACATAATATAACAGACGTTTGCAAATTAAACGAATAGTATTTGCAATTCCAGCGATAATGCTATACTGCAGGTTATTAAAATTACTTTTCCTTTAAGTATTGTATGGTGCTAATTATTATCATGACTTTTCGATAGAACTGGCAAGTAGAAATAATGTACGTATACATTGCAAAAATGCGAATAATAGACTTTAAAACACTGATGAAAAGTGAATATTTCAGGTTTCCGGAAAAGAAATGCGTGCTAACTCGATGCAAGCTTATCAATTATACATGATAGAAATGAAGCCTACAAGCGAAAGGACTCTTATATGCTGCCACTAAATCTACAGCAGTTGTTATTTACACATGAGAAGATTTTTTCCCAGCGATCGTATAACAGCTGATAGTATAACATCCGTTTTCAAATCAAAACTATCTAATTTCCATCCAGTATAAATCGTATACAACAGTTTCCTAAATATACTTTTCCTTTTAGAATTGCATGGTCCTCACTGTTTTCCTGACTTTGCTGTAGACGCAGACTTAAGCTGAATAATATACGTCCACTTTGCACAAAATGCAAATATTTTTCGGTTAAATGTCCAGATGAAAACTGACCATTTCTGTATTGATTAAAAGAAATTCGTGCTGAGTAGATATAAGCATCTTAATTGTCCATGATACAATTGGAGACTACAACTGACAGGAATCTTATATGTTTTCACTGAAAATACTGTAGATAAATGACTATTTACACATAAGAGAAATTTTTCTGACAAAGAATTCGGTAAATAAAATGTAAACTAAATGATCTGTTGGATGTTCCTATTAACAACGGCTTTTTAATTCTGTTTCTGTGTAATATTCACGCCTTGATTTTAGCGTTACACTTCAGTCGGCATTGTTAAGGACAAATACGTAACAGAAACTTCAAATAGTTAGTAATGCGAATCAAAACATTAAATTTTCCGAGAAAAGCAAAGTACTAGTGATCCATCTATAACCATATAACAATGATTTACAGTCTGCCAAATCTGTTTCGTGCTTTAATAAAGTTACGTGCTAAAGTAATTGAAACCGTTTGCACATAGTATACCAGACGTTTGCAAATTAAACGAATAGTATTTGCTATTCCAGCGACAATGCTATACTGCAGGTTATTAAAAATACTTTTCCTTTAAGTATTGTATGGTGCTAATTATTATCATGAGTTTGCGATAGAACTGGCAAGTAGGAATAATGTACGTATACATTGCAGAAATGCGAATAATAGACTTTAAAACACTGATGAAAAGTGAATATTTCAGTTTTCCGGTAAAGAAATGCGTGCTAACTCGACGCAAGCTTATCAATTATACATGATAGAAATGAAGACTACAAATGAAAGGACTCGCATATGCTGCCACTAAATCTACAGCAGTTGTTATTTACACGAGAACATTTTTTCCCATAGATCGTATAACAGCTGATAGTATAACATCCGTTTTCAAATCAAAACTATCTTATTTCCACCCAGTATAAATTGTATACAGCAGTTTCCTAAATATACTTTTCCTTTTAGAATTGCATGGTCCTCACTGTTTTCCTGACTTTGCTGTAGACGCAGACTTAAGCTGAATAATATACGTCCACTTTGCACAAAATGCAAATATTTTTCGGTTAAATGTCCAGATGAAATCTGACCATTTCTGTATTGATTAAAAGAAATTCGTGCTGAGTAGATATAAGCATCTTAATTGTCCATGATACAATTGGAGACTACAACTGACAGGAATCTTATATGTTTTCACTGAAAATACTGTAGATAAATGACTATTTACACATAAGAGAAATTTTTCTGACAAAGAATTCGGTAAATAAAATGTAAACTAAATGATCTGTTGGATGTTCCTATTAACAACGGCTTTTTAATTCTGTTTCTGTGTAATATTCACGCCTTGATTTTAGCGTTACACTTCAGTCGGCATTGTTAAGGACAAATACGTAACAGAAACTTCAAATAGTTAGTAATGCGAATCAAAACATTAAATTTTCCGAGAAAAGCAAAGTACTAGTGATCCATCTATAACCATATAACAATGATTTACAGTCTGCCAAATCTGTTTCGTGCTTTAATAAAGTTACGTGCTAAAGTAATTGAAACCGTTTGCACATAGTATACCAGACGTTTGCAAATTAAACGAATAGTATTTGCTATTCCAGCGACAATGCTATACTGCAGGTTATTAAAAATACTTTTCCTTTAAGTATTGTATGGTGCTAATTATTATCATGAGTTTGCGATAGAACTGGCAAGTAGGAATAATGTACGTATACATTGCAGAAATGCGAATAATAGACTTTAAAACACTGATGAAAAGTGAATATTTCAGTTTTCCGGTAAAGAAATGCGTGCTAACTCGACGCAAGCTTATCAATTATACATGATAGAAATGAAGACTACAAATGAAAGGACTCGCATATGCTGCCACTAAATCTACAGCAGTTGTTATTTACACGAGAACATTTTTTCCCATAGATCGTATAACAGCTGATAGTATAACATCCGTTTTCAAATCAAAACTATCTTATTTCCACCCAGTATAAATTGTATACAGCAGTTTCCTAAATATACTTTTCCTTTTAGAATTGCATGGTCCTCACTGTTTTCCTGACTTTGCTGTAGACGCAGACTTAAGCTGAATAATATACGTCCACTTTGCACAAAATGCAAATATTTTTCGGTTAAATGTCCAGATGAAATCTGACCATTTCTGTATTGATTAAAAGAAATTCGTGCTGAGTAGATATAAGCATCTTAATTGTCCATGATACAATTGGAGACTACAACTGACAGGAATCTTATATGTTTTCACTGAAGATACTGTAGATAAATGACTATTTACACATAAGAGAAATTTTTCTGACAAAGAATTCGGTAAATAAAATGTAAACTAAATGATCTGTTGGATGTTCCTATTAACAACGGCTTTTTAATTCTGTTTCTGTGTAATATTCACGCCTTGATTTTAGCGTTACACTTCAGTCGGCATTGTTAAGGACAAATACGTAACAGAAACTTCAAATAGTTAGTAATGCGAATCAAAACATTAAATTTTCCGAGAAAAGCAAAGTACTAGTGATCCATCTATAACCATATAACAATGATTTACAGTCTGCCAAATCTGTTTCGTGCTTTAATAAAGTTACGTGCTAAAGTAATTGAAACCGTTTGCACATAGTATACCAGACGTTTGCAAATTAAACGAATAGTATTTGCTATTCCAGCGACAATGCTATACTGCAGGTTATTAAAAATACTTTTCCTTTAAGTATTGTATGGTGCTAATTATTATCATGAGTTTGCGATAGAACTGGCAAGTAGGAATAATGTACGTATACATTGCAGAAATGCGAATAATAGACTTTAAAACACTGATGAAAAGTGAATATTTCAGTTTTCCGGTAAAGAAATGCGTGCTAACTCGACGCAAGCTTATCAATTATACATGATAGAAATGAAGACTACAAATGAAAGGACTCGCATATGCTGCCACTAAATCTACAGCAGTTGTTATTTACACGAGAACATTTTTTCCCATAGATCGTATAACAGCTGATAGTATAACATCCGTTTTCAAATCAAAACTATCTTATTTCCACCCAGTATAAATTGTATACAGCAGTTTCCTAAATATACTTTTCCTTTTAGAATTGCATGGTCCTCACTGTTTTCCTGACTTTGCTGTAGACGCAGACTTAAGCTGAATAATATACGTCCACTTTGCACAAAATGCAAATATTTTTCGGTTAAATGTCCAGATGAAAACTGACCATTTCTGTATTGATTAAAAGAAATTCGTGCTGTAGATATAAGCATCTTAATTGTCCATGATACAATTGGAGACTACAAATGACAGGAATCTTATATGTTTTCACTGAAGATACTGTAGATAAATGACTATTTACACATAAGAGAAATTTTTCTGACAAAGAATTCGGTAAATAAAATGTAAACTAAATGATCTGTTGGATGTTCCTATTAACAACGGCTTTTTAATTCTGTTTCTGTGTAATATTCACGCCTTGATTTTAGCGTTACACTTCAGTCGGCATTGTTAAGGACAAATACGTAACAGAAACTTCAAATAGTTAGTAATGCGAATCAAAACATTAAATTTTCCGAGAAAAGCAAAGTACTAGTGATCCATCTATAACCATATAACAATGATTTACAGTCTGCCAAATCTGTTTCGTGCTTTAATAAAGTTACGTGCTAAAGTAATTGAAACCGTTTGCACATAGTATACCAGACGTTTGCAAATTAAACGAATAGTATTTGCTATTCCAGCGACAATGCTATACTGCAGGTTATTAAAAATACTTTTCCTTTAAGTATTGTATAGTGCTAATTATTATCATGAGTTTGCGATAGAACTGGCAAGTAGGAATAATGTACGTATACATTGCAGAAATGCGAATAATAGACTTTAAAACACTGATGAAAAGTGAATATTTCAGTTTTCCGGTAAAGAAATGCGTGCTAACTCGACGCAAGCATCAATTATACATGATAGAAATGAAGACTACAAATGAAAGGACTCGCATATGCTGCCACTAAATCTACAGCAGTTGTTATTTACACGAGAACATTTTTTCCCATAGATCGTATAACAGCTGATAGTATAACATCCGTTTTCAAATCAAAACTATCTTATTTCCACCCAGTATAAATTGTATACAGCAGTTTCCTAAATATACTTTTCCTTTTAGAATTGCATGGTCCTCACTGTTTTCCTGACTTTGCTGTAGACGCAGACTTAAGCTGAATAATATACGTCCACTTTGCACAAAATGCAAATATTTTTCGGTTAAATGTCCAGATGAAAACTGACCATTTCTGTATTGATTAAAAGAAATTCGTGCTGAGTAGATATAAGCATCTTAATTGTCCATGATACAATTGGAGACTACAACTGACAGGACTCTTATATGTTTTCACTGAAGATACTGTAGATAAATGACTATTTACACATAAGAGAAATTTATTTGACAAAGAATTCGGTAAATAAAATGTAAACTAAATGGTCTGTTGGATGTTCCTATTAACATCGGCTTTTTAATTATGTTTCTGTGTAATATTCACGCCTTTATTTTAGCGTTACACTTCAGTCGGCATTGTTAAGGACAAATACGTAACAGAAACTTCAAATAGTTAGTAATGCGAATCAAAACATTAAATTTTCCGAGAAAAGCAAAGTACTAGTGATCCATCTATAACCATTTAACAATGATTTACAATCTACCAAATATGTTTCGTGCTTGATTAAAGTTACGTGCTAAAGTAGTTGAAACCGTTTGCACATAATATAACAGACGTTTGCAAATTAAACGAATAGTATTTGCAATTCCAGCGATAATGCTATACTGCAGGTTATTAAAATTACTTTTCCTTTAAGTATTGTATGGTGCTAATTATTATCATGACTTTTCGATAGAACTGGCAAGTAGAAATAATGTACGTATACATTGCAAAAATGCGAATAATAGACTTTAAAACACTGATGAAAAGTGAATATTTCAGGTTTCCGGAAAAGAAATGCGTGCTAACTCGATGCAAGCTTATCAATTATACATGATAGAAATGAAGCCTACAAGCGAAAGGACTCTTATATGCTGCCACTAAATCTACAGCAGTTGTTATTTACACATGAGAAGATTTTTTCCCAGCGATCGTATAACAGCTGATAGTATAACATCCGTTTTCAAATCAAAACTATCTAATTTCCATCCAGTATAAATCGTATACAACAGTTTCCTAAATATACTTTTCCTTTTAGAATTGCATGGTCCTCACTGTTTTCCTGACTTTGCTGTAGACGCAGACTTAAGCTGAATAATATACGTCCACTTTGCACAAAATGCAAATATTTTTCGGTTAAATGTCCAGATGAAAACTGACCATTTCTGTATTGATTAAAAGAAATTCGTGCTTAGATATAAGCATCTTAATTGTCCATGATACAATTGGAGACTACAACTGACAGGAATCTTATATGTTTTCACTGAAAATACTGTAGATAAATGACTATTTACACATAAGAGAAATTTTTCTGACAAAGAATTCGGTAAATAAAATGTAAACTAAATGATCTGTTGGATGTTCCTATTAACAACGGCTTTTTAATTCTGTTTCTGTGTAATATTCACGCCTTGATTTTAGCGTTACACTTCAGTCGGCATTGTTAAGGACAAATACGTAACAGAAACTTCAAATAGTTAGTAATGCGAATCAAAACATTAAATTTTCCGAGAAAAGCAAAATACTAATCCTTCTATAACCATATAACAATGATTTACAGTCTGCCAAATCTGTTTCGTGCTTTAATAATGTGCTAAAGTAGTTGAAACCGTTTGCACATAGTATAACAGACGTTTGCAAATTAAACGAATAGTATTTGCAATTCCAGCGAAAATGCTATACTGCAGGTTATTAAAATTACTTTTCCTTTAAGTATTGTATGGTGCTAATTATTATCATGACTTTTCGATAGAACTGGCAAGTAGAAATAATGTACGTATACATTGCAAAAATTGCGAATAATAGATTTTAAAACAATGATGAAAAGTGAATATTTCAGGTTTCCGGAAAAGAAATGCGTGCTAACTCGATGCAAGCTTATCAATTATACATGATAGAAATGAAGCCTACAAGCGAAAGGTCTCTTATATGCTGCCACTAAATCTACAGCAGTTGTTATTTACACATGAGAAGATTTTTTCCCAGCGATCGTATAACAGCTGATAGTATAACATCCGTTTTCAAATCAAAACTATCTAATTTCCATCCAGTATAAATCGTATACAGCAGTTTCCTAAATATACTTTTCCTTTTAGAATTGCATGGTCCTCACTGTTTTCCTGACTTTGCTGTAGACGCAGACTTAAGCTGAATAATATACGTCCACTTTGCACAAAATGCAAATATTTTTCGGTTAAATGTCCAGATGAAAACTGACCATTTCTGTATTGATTAAAAGAAATTCGTGCTGAGTAGATATAAGCATCTTAATTGTCCATGATACAATTGGAGACTACAACGGAAAGCACTCATATGTTTTCACTGAAGATACTGTAGATAAATGACTATTTACACATAAGAGAAATTTTTCTGACAAAGAATTCGGTAAATAAAATGTAAACTAAATGATCTGTTGGATGTTCCTATTAACAACGGCTTTTTAATTCTGTTTCTGTGTAATATTCACGCCTTGATTTTAGGGTTACACTTCAGTCGGCATTGTTAAGGACAAATACGTAACAGAAACTTCAGATAGTTAGTAATGCGAATCAAAACATTAAATTTTCCGAGAAAAGCAAAGTACTAGTGATCCATCTATAACCATATAACAATGATTTACAGTCTGCCAAATCTGTTTCGTGCTTTAATAAAGTTACGTGCTAAAGTAGTTGAAACCGTTTGCACATAGTATACCAGACGTTTGCAAATTAAACGAATAGTATTTGCTATTCCAGCGACAATGCTATACTGCAGGTTATTAAAAATACTTTTCCTTTAAGTATTGTATGGTGCTAATTATTATCATGAGTTTGCGATAGAACTGGCAAGTAGGAATAATGTACGTATACATTGCAGAAATGCGAATAATAGACTTTAAAACACTGATGAAAAGTGAATATTTCAGTTTTCCGGTAAAGAAATGCGTGCTAACTCGACGCAAGCTTATCAATTATACATGATAGAAATGAAGACTACAAATGAAAGGACTCGCATATGCTGCCACTAAATCTACAGCAGTTGTTATTTACACGAGAACATTTTTTCCCATAGATCGTATAACAGCTGATAGTATAACATCCGTTTTCAAATCAAAACTATCTTATTTCCACCCAGTATAAATTGTATACAGCAGTTTCCTAAATATACTTTTCCTTTTAGAATTGCATGGTCCTCACTGTTTTCCTGACTTTGCTGTAGACGCAGACTTAAGCTGAATAATATACGTCCACTTTGCACAAAATGCAAATATTTTTCGGTTAAATGTCCAGATGAAAACTGACCATTTCTGTATTGATTAAAAGAAATTCGTGCTGAGTAGATATAAGCATCTTAATTGTCCATGATACAATTGGAGACTACAACTGACAGGAATCTTATATGTTTTCACTGAAAATACTGTAGATAAATGACTATTTACACATAAGAGAAATTTTTCTGACAAAGAATTCGGTAAATAAAATGTAAACTAAATGATCTGTTGGATGTTCCTATTAACAACGGCTTTTTAATTCTGTTTCTGTGTAATATTCACGCCTTGATTTTAGCGTTACACTTCAGTCGGCATTGTTAAGGACAAATACGTAACAGAAACTTCAAATAGTTAGTAATGCGAATCAAAACATTAAATTTTCCGAGAAAAGCAAAGTACTAGTGATCCATCTATAACCATATAACAATGATTTACAGTCTGCCAAATCTGTTTCGTGCTTTAATAAAGTTACGTGCTAAAGTAATTGAAACCGTTTGCACATAGTATACCAGACGTTTGCAAATTAAACGAATAGTATTTGCTATTCCAGCGACAATGCTATACTGCAGGTTATTAAAAATACTTTTCCTTTAAGTATTGTATGGTGCTAATTATTATCATGAGTTTGCGATAGAACTGGCAAGTAGGAATAATGTACGTATACATTGCAGAAATGCGAATAATAGACTTTAAAACACTGATGAAAAGTGAATATTTCAGTTTTCCGGTAAAGAAATGCGTGCTAACTCGACGCAAGCTTATCAATTATACATGATAGAAATGAAGACTACAAATGAAAGGACTCGCATATGCTGCCACTAAATCTACAGCAGTTGTTATTTACACGAGAACATTTTTTCCCATAGATCGTATAACAGCTGATAGTATAACATCCGTTTTCAAATCAAAACTATCTTATTTCCACCCAGTATAAATTGTATACAGCAGTTTCCTAAATATACTTTTCCTTTTAGAATTGCATGGTCCTCACTGTTTTCCTGACTTTGCTGTAGACGCAGACTTAAGCTGAATAATATACGTCCACTTTGCACAAAATGCAAATATTTTTCGGTTAAATGTCCAGATGAAATCTGACCATTTCTGTATTGATTAAAAGAAATTCGTGCTGAGTAGATATAAGCATCTTAATTGTCCATGATACAATTGGAGACTACAACTGACAGGAATCTTATATGTTTTCACTGAAGATACTGTAGATAAATGACTATTTACACATAAGAGAAATTTTTCTGACAAAGAATTCGGTAAATAAAATGTAAACTAAATGATCTGTTGGATGTTCCTATTAACAACGGCTTTTTAATTCTGTTTCTGTGTAATATTCACGCCTTGATTTTAGCGTTACACTTCAGTCGGCATTGTTAAGGACAAATACGTAACAGAAACTTCAAATAGTTAGTAATGCGAATCAAAACATTAAATTTTCCGAGAAAAGCAAAGTACTAGTGATCCATCTATAACCATATAACAATGATTTACAGTCTGCCAAATCTGTTTCGTGCTTTAATAAAGTTACGTGCTAAAGTAATTGAAACCGTTTGCACATAGTATACCAGACGTTTGCAAATTAAACGAATAGTATTTGCTATTCCAGCGACAATGCTATACTGCAGGTTATTAAAAATACTTTTCCTTTAAGTATTGTATGGTGCTAATTATTATCATGAGTTTGCGATAGAACTGGCAAGTAGGAATAATGTACGTATACATTGCAGAAATGCGAATAATAGACTTTAAAACACTGATGAAAAGTGAATATTTCAGTTTTCCGGTAAAGAAATGCGTGCTAACTCGACGCAAGCTTATCAATTATACATGATAGAAATGAAGACTACAAATGAAAGGACTCGCATATGCTGCCACTAAATCTACAGCAGTTGTTATTTACACGAGAACATTTTTTCCCATAGATCGTATAACAGCTGATAGTATAACATCCGTTTTCAAATCAAAACTATCTTATTTCCACCCAGTATAAATTGTATACAGCAGTTTCCTAAATATACTTTTCCTTTTAGAATTGCATGGTCCTCACTGTTTTCCTGACTTTGCTGTAGACGCAGACTTAAGCTGAATAATATACGTCCACTTTGCACAAAATGCAAATATTTTTCGGTTAAATGTCCAGATGAAAACTGACCATTTCTGTATTGATTAAAAGAAATTCGTGCTGTAGATATAAGCATCTTAATTGTCCATGATACAATTGGAGACTACAAATGACAGGAATCTTATATGTTTTCACTGAAGATACTGTAGATAAATGACTATTTACACATAAGAGAAATTTTTCTGACAAAGAATTCGGTAAATAAAATGTAAACTAAATGATCTGTTGGATGTTCCTATTAACAACGGCTTTTTAATTCTGTTTCTGTGTAATATTCACGCCTTGATTTTAGCGTTACACTTCAGTCGGCATTGTTAAGGACAAATACGTAACAGAAACTTCAAATAGTTAGTAATGCGAATCAAAACATTAAATTTTCCGAGAAAAGCAAAGTACTAGTGATCCATCTATAACCATATAACAATGATTTACAGTCTGCCAAATCTGTTTCGTGCTTTAATAAAGTTACGTGCTAAAGTAATTGAAACCGTTTGCACATAGTATACCAGACGTTTGCAAATTAAACGAATAGTATTTGCTATTCCAGCGACAATGCTATACTGCAGGTTATTAAAAATACTTTTCCTTTAAGTATTGTATGGTGCTAATTATTATCATGAGTTTGCGATAGAACTGGCAAGTAGGAATAATGTACGTATACATTGCAGAAATGCGAATAATAGACTTTAAAACACTGATGAAAAGTGAATATTTCAGTTTTCCGGTAAAGAAATGCGTGCTAACTCGACGCAAGCTTATCAATTATACATGATAGAAATGAAGACTACAAATGAAAGGACTCGCATATGCTGCCACTAAATCTACAGCAGTTGTTATTTACACGAGAACATTTTTTCCCATAGATCGTATAACAGCTGATAGTATAACATCCGTTTTCAAATCAAAACTATCTTATTTCCACCCAGTATAAATTGTATACAGCAGTTTCCTAAATATACTTTTCCTTTTAGAATTGCATGGTCCTCACTGTTTTCCTGACTTTGCTGTAGACGCAGACTTAAGCTGAATAATATACGTCCACTTTGCACAAAATGCAAATATTTTTCGGTTAAATGTCCAGAAGAAAACTGAACATTTCTGTATTGATTAAAATAAATTCGTGCTGAGTAGATATAAGCATCTTAATTGTCCATGATACAATTGGAGACTACAACTGGCAGGACTCTTATATGTTTTCACTGAAGATACTGTAGATAAATGACTATTTACACATAAGAGAAATTTATTTGACAAACAATTCGGTAAATAAAATGTAAACTAAATGATCTGTTGGATGTTCCTATTAACAACGGCTTTTTAATTCTGTTTCTGTGTAATATTCACGCCTTTATTTTAGCGTTACACTTCAGTCGGCATTGTTAAGGACAAATACGTAACAGAAACTTCAAATAGTTAGTAATGCGAATCAAAACATTAAATTTTCCGAGAAAAGCAAAGTACCAGTGATCCATCTATAACCTTTTAACAATGATTTACAGTCTACCAAATATGTTTCGTGCTTTAATAAAGTTACGTGCTAAAGTAGTTGAAACCGTTTGCACATAGTATACCAGACGTTTGCAAATTAAACGAATAGTATTTGCTATTCCAGCGACAATGCTATACTGCAGGTTATTAAAAATACTTTTCCTTTAAGTATTGTATGGTGCTAATTATTATCATGAGTTTGCGATAGAACTGGCAAGTAGGAATAATGTACGTATACATTGCAGAAATGCGAATAATAGACTTTAAAACACTGATGAAAAGTGAATATTTCAGTTTTCCGGAAAAGAAATGCGTGCTAACTCGACGCAAGCTTATCAATTATACATGATAGAAATGAAGACTACAAATGAAAGGACTCGCATATGCTGCCACTAAATCTACAGCAGCTGTTATTTACACATGAGAAGATTTTTTCCCAGCGATCGTATAACAGCTGATAGTATAACATCCGTTTTCAAATCAAAACTATCTAATTTCCATCCAGTATAAATCGTATACAGCAGTTTCCTAAATATACTTTTCCTTTTAGAATTGCATGGTCCTCACTGTTTTCCTGACTTTGCTGTAGACGCAGACTTAAGCTGAATAATATACGTCCACTTTGCACAAAATGCAAATATTTTTCGGTTAAATGTCCAGATGAAAACTGACCATTTCTGTATTGATTAAAAGAAATTCGTGCTGAGTAGATATAATCATCTTAATTGTCCATGATACAATTGGAGACTACAACTGACAGGACTCTTATATGTTTTCACTGAAGATACTGTAGATAAATGACTATTTACACATAAGAGAAATTTTTCTGACAAAGAATTCGGTAAATAAAATGTAAACTAAATGATCTGTTGGATGTTCCTATTAACAACGGCTTTTTAATTCTGTTTCTGTGTAATATTCACGCCTTGATTTTAGGGTTACACTTCAGTCGGCATTGTTAAGGACAAATACGTAACAGAAACTTCAAATAGTTAGTAATGCGAATCAAAACATTAAATTTTCCGAGAAAAGCAAAGTACTAGTGATCCATCTATAACCATATAACAATGATTTACAGTCTGCCAAATCTGTTTCGTGCTTTAATAAAGTTACGTGCTAAAGTAGTTGAAACCGTTTGCACATAGTATAACAGACGTTTGCAAATCAAACGAATTGTATTTGCAATTCCACCATCAATGCTATACTGCAGGTTACTAAAATTACTTTTCGTTTGTATTGTATGCTGCTAATTATTATCAAGACCTTGCGATAGAACTGGCCTTAAAGAATTTACGTACACATTGCAAAAATGCGAATAATAGACTTTAAAACATTGATGAAAAGAGTATATTTCAGAGTTCCGGAAAAGAAATCCGTGCCAACTCGATGCAAGCTTATCAATTATACATGATAGAAATGAAGACTACAAATGAAAGGACTCTTATATGCTGCCACTAAATCTACAGCAGTTGTTATTTACACATGAGAACATTTTTTCCCAGAGATCGTATAACAGCTGATAGTATAACTTCCGTTTTCAAATCAAAACTATCTTATTTCCATCCAGTATAATTTGTATACAGCAGTTTCCTAAATATACTTTTCCTTTTAGAGTTGCATGGTCCTCACTGTTTTCCTGACTTTGCTGTAGACGCAGACTTAAGCTGAATAATATACGTCCACTTTGCACAAACTGCAAATATTTTTCGGTTAAATGTCCAGATGAAAACTGACCATTTCTGTATTGATTAAAAGAAATTCGTGCTGAGTAGATATAAGCATCTTAATTGTCCATGATACAATTGGAGACTACAGCTGTCAGGAAATATGTTTTCACTGAAGATACTGTAGATAAATGACTATTTACACATAAGAGAAATTTTTTTGACAAAGAATTCGGTAAATAAAATGTAATCTAAATGATCTGTTGGATGTTGCTAATAATAACGGCTTTTTAATTCTGTGTTCTGTGTAATATACACGACTTAATTTTAGCGTTACACTTCAGCCTGTATTGTTGACAAATACGTAACAGAAACTTCAAATAGTTAGTAATGCGAATCAAAACATTAAATTTTCCGAGAAAAGCAAAGTACTAGTGATCCATCTATAACCTTTTAACAATGATTTACAGTCTACCAAATATGTTTCGTGCTTTAATAAAGTTACGTGCTAAAGTAGTTGAAACCGTTTGCACATAGTATAACAGACGTTTGCAAATTAAACGAATAGTATTTGCAATTCCAGCGACAATGCTATACTGCAGGTTATTAAAAATACTTTTCCTTTAAGTATTGTATGGTGCTAATTATTATCATCAGTTTGCTATAGAACTCGCAACTAGGAATAATGTACGTATACATTGCAAAAATGCGAATAATAGACTTTAAAACACTGATGAAAAGTGAATATTGCAGTTTTCCGGAAAAGAAATGCGTGCTAACTCGATGCAAGCTTATCAATTATACATGATAGAAATGAAGACTACAAGTGAAAGGACTCTCATATGCTGCCACTAAATCTACAGCAGTTGTTATTTACACGAGAACATTTTTTCCCATAGATCGTATAACAGCTGATAGTATAACATCCGTTTTCAAATCAAAACTATATTTCCATCCAGTATAAATTGTATACAGCAGTTTCCTAAATATACTTTTCCTTTTAGAATTGCATGGTCCTCACTGTTTTCCTGACTTTGCTGTAGACGCAGACTTAAGCTGAATAATATACGTCCACTTTGCATAAAATGCAAATATTTTTCGGTTACATGTCCAGATGAAAACTGACCATTTCTGTATTGATTAAAAGAAATTCGTGCTGAGTAGATATAAGCATCTTAATTGTCCATGATACAATTGGAGACTACAGCGGACAGGACTCTTATATGTTTTCACTGAAGATACTGTATATAAATGACTATTTACACATAAGAGAAATTTTTTTGACAAAGAATTCGGTAAATAAAATGTAAACTAAATGATCTGTTGGATGTTCCAATTAACAACGGCTTTTTAATTCTGTTTCTGTGTAATATTCACGCCTTGATTTTAGCGTTATACTTCAGTCGGCATTGTTAAGGACAAATACGTAACAGAAACTTCAAATAGTTAGTAATGCGAATCAAAACATTAAATTTTCCGAGAAAACTAACGTACTAGTGATCCATCTATAACGATATAACAATGATTTACAGTCTGCCAAATCTGTTTCGTGCTTTAATAAAGTTACGTGCTAAAGTAGTTGAAACCGTTTGCACATAGTATAACAGACGTTTGCAAATTAAACGAATAGTATTTGCAATTCCAGCGACAATGCTATACTGCAGGTTATTAAAAATACTTTTCCTTTAAGTATTTTATGGTGCTAATTATTATCATGAGTTTGCGATAGAACTGGCAAGTAGGAATAATGTACGTAAACATTACAGAAATGCGAATAATAGACTTTAAAACACTGATGAAAAGTGAATATTTCAGTTTTCCGGTAAAGAAATGCGTGCTAACTCGACGCAAGCTTATCAATTATACATGATAGAAATGAAGACTACAAATGAAAGGACTCGCATATGCTGCCACTAAATCTACAGCAGTTGTTATGTACACGAGAACATTTTTTCCCATAGATCGTATAACAGCTGATAGTATAACATCCGTTTTCAAATCAAAACTATCTTATTTCCACCCAGTATAAATTGTATACAGCAGTTTCCTAAATATACTTTTCCTTTTAGAGTTGCATGGTCCTCACTGTTTTCCTGACTTTGCTGTAGAAGCAGACTTAAGCTGAATAATATACGTCCACTTTGCACAAAATGCAAATATTTTTCGGTAAAATGTCCAGATGAAAACTGACCGTTTCTGTATTGATTAAAAGAAATTCGTGCTGAGTAGATATAAGCATCTTAATTGTCCATGATACAATTGGAGACTACAACTGACAGGACTCTTATATGTTTTCACTGAAGATACTGTAGATAAATGACTATTTACACATAAGAGAAATTTTTTTGACAAACAATTCGGTAAATAAAATGTAATCTAAATGATCTTTTGGATGTTGCTAATAATAACGGCTTTTTAATTCTGTGTTCTGCGTAATATTCACGACTTAATTTTAGCGTTACACTTCAGCCTGTATTGTTGACAAATACGTAACAGAAACTTCAAATAGTTAGTAATGCGAATCAAAACATGAAATTTTCCGAGAAAAGCAAAGTACTAGTGATCCATCTATAACCATATAACAATGATTTACAGTCTGCCAAATCTGTTTCGTGCTTTAATAAAGTTACGTGCTAAAGTAGTTGAAACCGTTTGCTCATAGTATAACAGACGTTTGCAAATCAAACGAATTGTATTTGCAATTCCACCATCAATGCTATACTGCAGGTTACTAAAATTACTTTTCGTTTGTATTGTATGCTGCTAATTATTATCAAGACCTTGCGATAGAACTGGCCTTAAAGAATTTACGTACACATTGCAAAAATGCGAATAATAGACTTTAAAACATTGATGAAAAGAGTATATTTCAGAGTTCCGGAAAAGAAATCCGTGCCAACTCGATGCAAGCTTATCAATTATACATGATAGAAATGAAGACTACAAATGAAAGGACTCTTATATGCTGCCACTAAATCTACAGCAGTTGTTATTTACACATGAGAACATTTTTTCCCAGAGATCGTATAACAGCTGATAGTATAACTTCCGTTTTCAAATCAAAACTATCTTATTTCCATCCAGTATAATTTGTATACAGCAGTTTCCTAAATATACTTTTCCTTTTAGAGTTGCATGGTCCTCACTGTTTTCCTGACTTTGCTGTAGAAGCAGACTGAAGCTGAATAATATACGTCCACTTTGCACAAAATGCAAATATTTTTCGGTAAAATGTCCAGATGAAAACTGACCATTTCTGTATTGATTAAAAGAAATTTGTGCTGAGTAGATATAAGCATCTTAATTGTCCATGATACAATTGGAGACTACAGCTGTCAGGACATATGTTTTCACTGAAGATACTGTAGATAAATGACTATTTACACATAAGAGAAATTTTTTTGACAAAGAATTCGGTAAATAAAATGTAATCTAAATGATCTTTTGGATATTGCTAATAATAACGGCTTTTTAATTCTATGTTCTGTGTAATATTCACGACTTAATTTTAGCTTTACACTTCAGTCTGCATTGTTAAGGACAAATACGTAACAGAAACTTCAAATAGTTAGTAATGCGAATCAAAACATTAAATTTTCCGAGAAAAGCAAAGTACTAGTGATCCATCTATAACCATATAACAATGATTTACAGTCTGCCAAATCTGTTTCGTGCTTTAATAAAGTTACGTGCTAAAGTAGTTGAAACCGTTTGCACATAGTATACCAGACGTTTGCAAATTAAACGAATAGTATTTGCTATTCCAGCGACAATGCTATACTGCAGGTTATTAAAAATACTTTTCCTTTAAGTATTGTATGGTGCTAATTATTATCATGAGTTTGTGATAAAACAGGCAAGTAGGAATAATGTACGTATACATTGCAGAAATGCGAATAATAGACTTTAAAACACTGATGAAAAGTTAATATTACAGTTTTCCGGAGAAGAAATGTGCTAACTCGATGCAAGCTTATCAATTATACATGATAGAATTGAAGCCTACAAATGAAAGGACTCTTATATGCTGCCACTAAATCTACAGCAGTTGTTATTTACACGAGAACATTTTTTCCCAGAGATCGTATAACAGTTGATAGTATAACATCCGTTTTCAAATCAAAAGTATCTTATTTCCATCCGGTATAAATTGTATACAGGTTTCCTAAATATACTTTTCCTTTTAGAGTTGCATGGTCCTCATTGTTTTCCTGACTTTACTGTAGACGCAGACTTAAGCTGAATAATATGTCCACTTTGCAAAAAATGCAAATATATTTCGGTTAAATGTCCAGATGAAAACTGACCGTTTCTGTATTGATTAAAAGAAATTCGTGCTGAGTAGATATAAGCATCTTAATTGTCCATGATACAATTGGAGACTACAACTGACAGGACTCTTATATGTTTTCACTGAAGATACTGTAGATAAATGACTATTTACACATAAGAGAAATTTTTTTGACAAAGAATTCGGTAAATAAAATGTAATCTAAATGATCTTTTGGATGTTGCTAATAATAACGGCTTTTTAATTCTATGTTCTGTGTAATATTCACGACTTAATTTTAGCTTTACACTTCAGTCTGCATTGTTAAGGACAAATACGTAACAGAAACTTCAAATAGTTAGTAATGCGAATCAAAACATTAAATTTTCCGAGAAAAGCAAAGTACTAGTGATCCATCTATAACCTTTTAACAATTATTTACAGTCTACCAAATATGTTTCGTGCTTTAATAAAGCTACGTGCTAAAGTAGTTGAAACCGTTTGCACATAGTATAACAGCCGTTTGCAAATTAAACGAATAGTATTTGCAATTCCAGCGACAATGCTATACTGCAGGTTATTAAAATTACTTTTCCTTTAAGTATTGTATGGTGCTAATTATTATCATGACCTTGCGATAGAACTGGCCTTAAATAATGTACGTACACATTGCAAAAATGCGAATAATAGACTTTAAAACACTGATGAAAAGTGAATATTTCAGTTTTCCGGAAAAGAAATGAGTGCTAACTCGATGCAAGCTTATCAATTATACATGATAGAAATGAAGCCTACAAATGAAAGGACTCTTATATGCTGCCACTAAATCTACAGCAGTTGTTATTTACACGAGAACATTTTTTCCCAGAGATCGTATAACAGTTGATAGTATAACATCCGTTTTCAAATCAAAAGTATCTTATTTCCATCCAGTATAAATTGTATACAGGTTTCCTAAATATACTTTTCCTTTTAGAGTTGCATGGTCCTCACTGTTTTCCTGACTTTGCTGTAGACGCAGACTTAAGCTGAATAATATACGTCCACTTTGCACAAAATGCAAATATTTTTCGGTTAAATGTCCAGATGAAAACTGACCGTTTCTGTATTGATTAAAAGAAATTCGTGCTGAGTAGATATAAGCATCTTAATTGTCCATGATACAATTGGAGACTACAACTGACAGGACTCTTATATGTTTTCACTGTAGATAAATGACTATTTACATAAGAGAAATTTTTTTGACAAGAATTCGGTAAATAAAATGTAATCTAAATGATCTTTTGGATGTTGCTAATAATAACGGCTTTTTAATTCTATGTTCTGTGTAATATTCACGACTTAATTTTAGCGTTACATTTCAGCCTGTATTGTTATGCACAAATACGTATCGGACACTTCAAATAGTTAGTAATGCGAATCAAAACATTAAATTTTCCGAGAAAAGCAAAGTACTAGTGATCCATCTATAACCATATAACAATGATTTACAGTCTGCCAAATCTGTTTCGTGCTTTAATAAAGTTACGTGCTAAAGTAGTTGAAACCGTTTGCTCATAGTATAACAGACGTTTGCAACTCAAACGAATTGTATTTGCAATTCCACCATCAATGCTATACTGCAGGTTACTAAAATTACTTTTCGTTTGTATTGTATGCTGCTAATTATTATCATGACCTTGCGATAGAACTGGCCTTAAAGAATTTACGTACACATTGCAAAAATGCGAATAATAGACTTTAAAACACTGATGAAAAGAGTATATTTCAGAGTTCCGGAAAAGAAATCCGTGCCAACTCGATGCAAGCTTATCAATTATACATGATAGAAATGAAGACTACAAATGAAAGGACTCTTATATGCTGACACTAAATCTACAGCAGTTGTTTTTTACACATGAGAACATTTTTTCCCAGAGATCGTATAACAGCTGATAGTATAACATCCGTTTTCAAATCAAAACTATCTTATTTCCATCGTATAAATTGTATACAGCAGTTTCCTAAATATACTTTTCCCTTTAGAGTTGCATGGTCCTCACTGTTTTCCTGACTTTGCTGTAGAAGCAGACTGAAGCTGAATAATATACGTCCACTTTGCACAAAATGCAAATATTTTTCGGTAAAATGTCCAGATGAAAACTGACCATTTCTGTATTGATTAAAAGAAATTCGCGCTGAGTAGATATAAGCATCTTAATTGTCCATGATACAATTGGAGACTACAACTGACAGGACTCTTATATGTTTTCACTGAAGATACTGTAGATAAATGACTATTTACACATAAGAGAAATTTTTTTGACAAAGAATTCGGTAAATAAAATGTAATCTAAATGATCTTTTGGATGTTGCTAATAATAACGGCTTTTTAATTCTATGTTCTGTGTAATATTCACGACTTAATTTTAGCTTTACACTTCAGTCTGCATTGTTAAGGACAAATACGTAACAGAAACTTCAAATAGTTAGTAATGCGAATCAAAACATTAATTTTTCCGAGTACTAGTGATCCATCTATAACCTTTTAACAATTATTTACAGTCTACCAAATATGTTTCGTGCTTTAATAAAGCTACGTGCTAAAGTAGTTGAAACCGTTTGCACATAGTATAACAGCCGTTTGCAAATTAAACGAATAGTATTTGCAATTCCAGCGACAATGCTATACTGCAGGTTATTAAAATTACTTTTCCTTTAAGTATTGTATGGTGCTAATTATTATCATGACCTTGCGATAGAACTGGCCTTAAATAATGTACGTACACATTGCAAAAATGCGAATAATAGACTTTAAAACACTGATGTAAAGAGAATATTTCAGTTTTCCGGAAAAGAAATCCGTGGCAACTCGATGCAAGCTTATCAATTTTACATGATGGAAATGAAGATTACAAATGAAAGGAGTCATATGCTGCCACTAAATCTACAGCAGTTGTTATTTACACGAGAACATTTTTTCCCAGAGATCGTATAACAGTTGATAGTATAACATCCGTTTTCAAATCAAAAGTATCTTATTTCCATCCGGTATAAATTGTATACAGGGTTCCTAAATATACTTTTCCTTTTAGAGTTGCATGGTCCTCACTGTTTTCCTGACTTTGCTGTAGACGCAGACTTAAGCTGAATAATATACGTCCACTTTGCACAAAATGCAAATATTTTTCGGTTAAATGTCCAGATGAAAACTGACCGTTTCTGTATTGATTAAAAGAAATTCGTGCTGAGTAGATATAAGCATCTTAATTGTCCATGATACAATTGTAGACTACAACTGACAGGACTCTTATATGTTTTCACTGAAGATACTGTAGATAAATGACTCTTTACACGTAAGAGAAATTTTTTTGACAAAGAATTCGGTAAATAAAATGTAAACTAAATGATCTGTTGGATATTCCTAATAACAACGGCTTTTTAATTCTATGTTTCTGTGTAATATTCACGCCTTCATTTTAGCGTTACACTTCAGTCTGCATTGTTAAGGACAAATACGTAACAGAAACTTCAAATAGTTAGTAATGCGAATCAAAACATTAAATTTTCCGAGAAAAGCAAAGTACTAGTGATCCATCTATAACCTTTTAACAATGATTTACAGTCTGCCAAATCTGTTTCGTGCTTTAATAAAGTTACGTGCTAAAGTAGTTGAAACCGTTTGCTCATAGTATAACAGACGTTTGCAAATCAAACGAATTGTATTTGCAATTCCACCATCAATGCTATACTGCAGTTTACTAAAATTACTTTTCGTTTGTATTGTATGCTGCTAATTATTATCATGACCTTGCGAAAGAACTGGCCTTAAATAATTTACGTACACATTGCAAAAATGCGAATAATAGACTTTAAAACACTGATGAAAAGTGAATATTTCAGTTTTCCGGAAAAGAAATGAGTGCTAACTCGATGCAAGCTTATCAATTATACATGATAGAAATGAAGCCTACAAATGAAAGGACTCTTATATGCTGCCACTAAATCTACAGCAGTTGTTATTTACACGAGAACATTTTTTCCCAGAGATCGTATAACAGTTGATAGTATAACATCCGTTTTCAAATCAAAAGTATCTTATTTCCATCCAGTATAAATTGTATACAGGTTTCCTAAATATACTTTTCCTTTTAGAGTTGCATGGTCCTCACTGTTTTCCTGACTTTGCTGTAGACGCAGACTTAAGCTGAATAATATACGTCCACTTTGCACAAAATGCAAATATTTTTCGGTTAAATGTCCAGATGAAAACTGACCGTTTCTGTATTGATTAAAAGAAATTCGTGCTGAGTAGATATAAGCATCTTAATTGTCCATGATACAATTGGAGACTACAACTGACAGGACTCTTATATGTTTTCACTGTAGATAAATGACAATTTACATAAGAGAAATTTTTTTGACAAGAATTCGATAAATAAAATGTAATCTAAATGATCTTTTGGATGTTGCTAATAATAACGGCTTTTTAATTCTATGTTCTGTGTAATATTCACGACTTAATTTTAGCGTTACATTTCAGCCTGTATTGTTATGCACAAATACGTATCGGACACTTCAAATAGTTAGTAATGCGAATCAAAACATTAAATTTTCCGAGAAAAGCAAAGTACTAGTGATCCATCTATAACCATATAACAATGATTTACAGTCTGCCAAATCTGTTTCGTGCTTTAATAAAGTTACGTGCTAAAGTAGTTGAAACCGTTTGCTCATAGTATAACAGACGTTTGCAACTCAAACGAATTGTATTTGCAATTCCACCATCAATGCTATACTGCAGGTTACTAAAATTACTTTTCGTTTGTATTGTATGCTGCTAATTATTATCATGACCTTGCGATAGAACTGGCCTTAAAGAATTTACGTACACATTGCAAAAATGCGAATAATAGACTTTAAAACACTGATGAAAAGAGTATATTTCAGAGTTCCGGAAAAGAAATCCGTGCCAACTCGATGCAAGCTTATCAATTATACATGATAGAAATGAAGACTACAAATGAAAGGACTCTTATATGCTGCCACTAAATCTACAGCAGTTGTTTTTTACACATGAGAACATTTTTTCCCAGAGATCGTATAACAGCTGATAGTATAACATCCGTTTTCAAATCAAAACTATCTTATTTCCATCGTATAAATTGTATACAGCAGTTTCCTAAATATACTTTTCCCTTTAGAGTTGCATGGTCCTCACTGTTTTCCTGACTTTGCTGTAGAAGCAGACTGAAGCTGAATAATATACGTCCACTTTGCACAAAATGCAAATATTTTTCGGTTAAATGTCCAGATGAAAACTGACCATTTCTGTATTGATTAAAAGAAATTCGTGCTGAGTAGATATAAGCATCTTAATTGTCCATGATACAATTGGAGACTACAGCTGTCAGGAAATATGTTTTCACTGAAGATACTGTAGATAAATGACTATTTACACATAAGAGAAATTTTTTTGACAAAGAATTCGGTAAATAAAATGTAATCTAAATGATCTGTTGGATGTTGCTAATAATAACGGCTTTTTAATTCTGTGTTCTGTGTAATATACACGACTTAATTTTAGCGTTACACTTCAGCCTGTATTGTTGACAAATACGTAACAGAAACTTCAAATAGTTAGTAATGCGAATCAAAACATTAAATTTTCCGAGAAAAGCAAAGTACTAGTGATCCATCTATAACATATAACAATGATTTACAGTCTGCCAAATCTGTTTCGTGCTTTAATAAAGTTATGTGCTAAAGTAGTTGAAACGGTTTGCACATAGTATAACAGACGTTTGCAAATTAAACGAATAGTATTTGCAATTCCAGCGACAATGCTATACTGCAGGTTATTAAAAATACTTTTCCTTTAAGTATTGTATGGTGCTAATTATTATCATCAGTTTGCTATAGAACTCGCAACTAGGAATAATGTACGTATACATTGCAAAAATGCGAATAATAGACTTTAAAACACTGATGAAAAGTGAATATTGCAGTTTTCCGGAAAAGAAATGCGTGCTAACTCGATGCAAGCTTATCAATTATACATGATAGAAATGAAGACTACAAGTGAAAGGACTCTCATATGCTGCCACTAAATCTACAGCAGTTGTTATTTACACGAGAACATTTTTTCCCATAGATCGTATAACAGCTGATAGTATAACATCCGTTTTCAAATCAAAACTATATTTCCATCCAGTATAAATTGTATACAGCAGTTTCCTAAATATACTTTTCCTTTTAGAATTGCATGGTCCTCACTGTTTTCCTGACTTTGCTGTAGACGCAGACTTAAGCTGAATAATATACGTCCACTTTGCATAAAATGCAAATATTTTTCGGTTACATGTCCAGATGAAAACTGACCATTTCTGTATTGATTAAAAGAAATTCGTGCTGAGTAGATATAAGCATCTTAATTGTCCATGATACAATTGGAGACTACAGCGGACAGGACTCTTATATGTTTTCACTGAAGATACTGTATATAAATGACTATTTACACATAAGAGAAATTTTTTTGACAAAGAATTCGGTAAATAAAATGTAAACTAAATGATCTGTTGGATGTTCCTATTAACAACGGCTTTTTAATTCTGTTTCTGTGTAATATTCACGCCTTGATTTTAGCGTTATACTTCAGTCGGCATTGTTAAGGACAAATACGTAACAGAAACTTCAAATAGTTAGTAATGCGAATCAAAACATTAAATTTTCCGAGAAAACTAACGTACTAGTGATCCATCTATAACGATATAACAATGATTTACAGTCTGCCAAATCTGTTTCGTGCTTTAATAAAGTTACGTGCTAAAGTAGTTGAAACCGTTTGCACATAGTATAACAGACGTTTGCAAATTAAACGAATAGTATTTGCAATTCCAGCGACAATGCTATACTGCAGGTTATTAAAAATACTTTTCCTTTAAGTATTTTATGGTGCTAATTATTATCATGAGTTTGCGATAGAACTGGCAAGTAGGAATAATGTACGTAAACATTACAGAAATGCGAATAATAGACTTTAAAACACTGATGAAAAGTGAATATTTCAGTTTTCCGGTAAAGAAATGCGTGCTAACTCGACGCAAGCTTATCAATTATACATGATAGAAATGAAGACTACAAATGAAAGGACTCGCATATGCTGCCACTAAATCTACAGCAGTTGTTATGTACACGAGAACATTTTTTCCCATAGATCGTATAACAGCTGATAGTATAACATCCGTTTTCAAATCAAAACTATCTTATTTCCACCCAGTATAAATTGTATACAGCAGTTTCCTAAATATACTTTTCCTTTTAGAGTTGCATGGTCCTCACTGTTTTCCTGACTTTGCTGTAGAAGCAGACTTAAGCTGAATAATATACGTCCACTTTGCACAAAATGCAAATCTTTTTCGGTAAAATGTCCAGATGAAAACTGACCGTTTCTGTATTGATTAAAAGAAATTCGTGCTGAGTAGATATAAGCATCTTAATTGTCCATGATACAATTGGAGACTACAACTGACAGGACTCTTATATGTTTTCACTGAAGATACTGTAGATAAATGACTCTTTACACGTAAGAGAAATTTTTTTGACAAAGAATTCGGTAAATAAAATGTAAACTAAATGATCTGTTGGATATTCCTAATAACAACGGCTTTTTAATTCTATGTTCTGTGTAATATTCACGACTTAATTTTAGCGTTACAATTCAGCCTGTATTGTTATGCACAAATACGTAACAGAAACTTCAAATAGTTAGTAATGCGAATCAAAACATTAAATTTTCCGAGAAAAGCAAAGTAATAGTGATCCATCTATAACCATATAACAATGATTTACAGTCTGCCAAATCTGTTTCGTGCTTTAATAAAGTTACGTGCTAAAGTAGTTGAAACCGTTTGCTCATAGTATAACAGACGTTTGCAAATCAAACGAATTGTATTTGCAATTCCACCATCAATGCTATACTGCAGGTTACTAAAATTACTTTTCGTTTGTATTGTATGCTGCTAATTATTATCAAGACCTTGCGATAGAACTGGCCTTAAAGAATTTACGTACACATTGCAAAAATGCGAATAATAGACTTTAAAACACTGATGAAAAGTTAATATTACAGTTTTCCGGAGAAGAAATGCGTGCTAACTCGATGCAAGCTTATCAATTATACATGATAGAAATGAAGACTACAAATGAAAGGACTCTTATATGCTGCCACTAAATCTACAGCAGTTGTTTTTTACACATGGGAACATTTTTTCCCAGAGATCGTATAACAGCTGATAGTATAACATCCGTTTTCAAATCAAAACTATCTGATTTCCATCGTATAAATTGTATACAGCAGTTTCCTAAATATACTTTTCCCTTTAGAGTTGCATGGTCCTCACTGTTTTCCTGACTTTGCTGTAGAAGCAGACTGAAGCTGAATAATATACGTCCACTTTGCACAAAATGCAAATATTTTTCGGTAAAATGTCCAGATGAAAACTGACCATTTCTGTATTGATTAAAAGAAATTCGCGCTGAGTAGATATAAGCATCTTAATTGTCCATGATACAATTGGAGACTACAACTGACAGGACTCTTATATGTTTTCACTGAAGATACTGTAGATAAATGACTATTTACACATAAGAGAAATTTTTTTGACAAAGAATTCGGTAAATAAAATGTAATCTAAATGATCTTTTGGATGTTGCTAATAATAACGGCTTTTTAATTCTGTGTTCTGCGTAATATTCACGACTTAATTTTAGCGTTACACTTCAGCCTGTATTGTTGACAAATACGTAACAGAAACTTCAAATACTTAGTAATGCGAATCAAAACATTAAATTTTCCGAGAAAAGCAAAATACTAATCCTTCTATAACCATATAACAATGATTTACAGTCTGCCAAATCTGTTTCGTGCTTTAATAATGTGCTAAAGTAGTTGAAACCGTTTGCACATAGTATAACAGACGTTTGCAAATTAAACGAATAGTATTTGCAATTCCAGCGAAAATGCTATACTGCAGGTTATTAAAATTACTTTTCCTTTAAGTATTGTATGGTGCTAATTATTATCATGACTTTTCGATAGAACTGGCAAGTAGAAATAATGTACGTATACATTGCAAAAATTGCGAATAATAGATTTTAAAACAATGATGAAAAGTGAATATTTCAGGTTTCCGGAAAAGAAATGCGTGCTAACTCGATGCAAGCTTATCAATTATACATGATAGAAATGAAGACTACAAATGAAAGGACTCTTATATGCTGCCACTAAATATACAGCAGTTAAGCTATTTACACATGAGAACATTTTTTCCCAGCGATCGTATAACAGCTGATAGTATAACATCCGTTTTCAAATCAAAAGTATCTTATTTCCATCCGGTATAAATTGTATACAGGGTTCCTAAATATACTTTTCCTTTTAGAATTGCATGGTCCTCACTGTTTTCCTGACTTTGCTGTAGACGCAGACTTAAGCTGAATAATATACGTCCACTTTGCACAAAATGCAAATATTTTTCGGTTAAATGTCCAGATGAAAACTGACCATTTCTGTATTGATTAAAAGAAATTCGTGCTGAGTAGATATAAGCATCTTAATTGTCCATGATACAATTGGAGACTACAACGGAAAGCACTCATATGTTTTCACTGAAGATACTGTAGATAAATGACTATTTACACATAAGAGAAATTTTTCTGACAAAGAATTCGGTAAATAAAATGTAAACTAAATGATCTGTTGGATGTTCCTATTAACAACGGCTTTTTAATTCTGTTTCTGTGTAATATTCACGCCTTGATTTTAGGGTTACACTTCAGTCGGCATTGTTAAGGACAAATACGTAACAGAAACTTCAGATAGTTAGTAATGCGAATCAAAACATTAAATTTTCCGAGAAAAGCAAAGTACTAGTGATCCATCTATAACCATTTAACAATGATTTACAATCTACCAAATATGTTTCGTGCTTTAATAAAGTTACGTGCTAAAGTAGTTGAAACCGTTTGCACATAATATAACAGACGTTTGCAAATTAAACGAATAGTATTTGCAATTCCAGCGATAATGCTATACTGCAGGTTATTAAAATTACTTTTCCTTTAAGTATTGTATGGTGCTAATTATTATCATGACTTTTCGATAGAACTGGCAAGTAGAAATAATGTACGTATACATTGCAAAAATGCGAATAATAGACTTTAAAACACTGATGAAAAGTGAATATTTCAGGTTTCCGGAAAAGAAATGCGTGCTAACTCGATGCAAGCTTATCAATTATACATGATAGAAATGAAGCCTACAAGCGAAAGGACTCTTATATGCTGCCACTAAATCTACAGCAGTTGTTATTTACACATGAGAAGATTTTTTCCCAGCGATCGTATAACAGCTGATAGTATAACATCCGTTTTCAAATCAAAACTATCTAATTTCCATCCAGTATAAATCGTATACAACAGTTTCCTAAATATACTTTTCCTTTTAGAATTGCATGGTCCTCACTGTTTTCCTGACTTTGCTGTAGACGCAGACTTAAGCTGAATAATATACGTCCACTTTGCACAAAATGCAAATATTTTTCGGTTAAATGTCCAGATGAAAACTGACCATTTCTGTATTGATTAAAAGAAATTCGTGCTGAGTAGATATAAGCATCTTAATTGTCCATGATACAATTGGAGACTACAACTGACAGGAATCTTATATGTTTTCACTGAAAATACTGTAGATAAATGACTATTTACACATAAGAGAAATTTTTCTGACAAAGAATTCGGTAAATAAAATGTAAACTAAATGATCTGTTGGATGTTCCTATTAACAACGGCTTTTTAATTCTGTTTCTGTGTAATATTCACGCCTTGATTTTAGCGTTACACTTCAGTCGGCATTGTTAAGGACAAATACGTAACAGAAACTTCAAATAGTTAGTAATGCGAATCAAAACATTAAATTTTCCGAGAAAAGCAAAGTACTAGTGATCCATCTATAACCATATAACAATGATTTACAGTCTGCCAAATCTGTTTCGTGCTTTAATAAAGTTACGTGCTAAAGTAATTGAAACCGTTTGCACATAGTATACCAGACGTTTGCAAATTAAACGAATAGTATTTGCTATTCCAGCGACAATGCTATACTGCAGG
Organism: Hypanus sabinus; assembly: GCF_030144855.1. Taxonomy (NCBI): domain Eukaryota; kingdom Metazoa; phylum Chordata; class Chondrichthyes; order Myliobatiformes; family Dasyatidae; genus Hypanus; species Hypanus sabinus. Next base: position 1,033,269 of record NW_026779034.1, read on the forward strand.
TTATTAAAAATACTTTTCCTTTAAGTATTGTATGGTGCTAATTATTATCATGAGTTTGCGATAGAACTGGCAAGTAGGAATAATGTACGTATACATTGCAGAAATGCGAATAATAGACTTTAAAACACTGATGAAAAGTGAATATTTCAGTTTTCCGGTAAAGAAATGCGTGCTAACTCGACGCAAGCTTATCAATTATACATGATAGAAATGAAGACTACAAATGAAAGGACTCGCATATGCTGCCACTAAATCTACAGCAGTTGTTATTTACACGAGAACATTTTTTCCCATAGATCGTATAACAGCTGATAGTATAACATCCGTTTTCAAATCAAAACTATCTTATTTCCACCCAGTATAAATTGTATACAGCAGTTTCCTAAATATACTTTTCCTTTTAGAATTGCATGGTCCTCACTGTTTTCCTGACTTTGCTGTAGACGCAGACTTAAGCTGAATAATATACGTCCACTTTGCACAAAATGCAAATATTTTTCGGTTAAATGTCCAGATGAAATCTGACCATTTCTGTATTGATTAAAAGAAATTCGTGCTGAGTAGATATAAGCATCTTAATTGTCCATGATACAATTGGAGACTACAACTGACAGGAATCTTATATGTTTTCACTGAAGATACTGTAGATAAATGACTATTTACACATAAGAGAAATTTTTCTGACAAAGAATTCGGTAAATAAAATGTAAACTAAATGATCTGTTGGATGTTCCTATTAACAACGGCTTTTTAATTCTGTTTCTGTGTAATATTCACGCCTTGATTTTAGCGTTACACTTCAGTCGGCATTGTTAAGGACAAATACGTAACAGAAACTTCAAATAGTTAGTAATGCGAATCAAAACATTAAATTTTCCGAGAAAAGCAAAGTACTAGTGATCCATCTATAACCATATAACAATGATTTACAGTCTGCCAAATCTGTTTCGTGCTTTAATAAAGTTACGTGCTAAAGTAATTGAAACCGTTTGCACATAGTATACCAGACGTTTGCAAATTAAACGAATAGTATTTGCTATTCCAGCGACAATGCTATACTGCAGGTTATTAAAAATACTTTTCCTTTAAGTATTGTATGGTGCTAATTATTATCATGAGTTTGCGATAGAACTGGCAAGTAGGAATAATGTACGTATACATTGCAGAAATGCGAATAATAGACTTTAAAACACTGATGAAAAGTGAATATTTCAGTTTTCCGGTAAAGAAATGCGTGCTAACTCGACGCAAGCTTATCAATTATACATGATAGAAATGAAGACTACAAATGAAAGGACTCGCATATGCTGCCACTAAATCTACAGCAGTTGTTATTTACACGAGAACATTTTTTCCCATAGATCGTATAACAGCTGATAGTATAACATCCGTTTTCAAATCAAAACTATCTTATTTCCACCCAGTATAAATTGTATACAGCAGTTTCCTAAATATACTTTTCCTTTTAGAATTGCATGGTCCTCACTGTTTTCCTGACTTTGCTGTAGACGCAGACTTAAGCTGAATAATATACGTCCACTTTGCACAAAATGCAAATATTTTTCGGTTAAATGTCCAGATGAAAACTGACCATTTCTGTATTGATTAAAAGAAATTCGTGCTGTAGATATAAGCATCTTAATTGTCCATGATACAATTGGAGACTACAAATGACAGGAATCTTATATGTTTTCACTGAAGATACTGTAGATAAATGACTATTTACACATAAGAGAAATTTTTCTGACAAAGAATTCGGTAAATAAAATGTAAACTAAATGATCTGTTGGATGTTCCTATTAACAACGGCTTTTTAATTCTGTTTCTGTGTAATATTCACGCCTTGATTTTAGCGTTACACTTCAGTCGGCATTGTTAAGGACAAATACGTAACAGAAACTTCAAATAGTTAGTAATGCGAATCAAAACATTAAATTTTCCGAGAAAAGCAAAGTACTAGTGATCCATCTATAACCATATAACAATGATTTACAGTCTGCCAAATCTGTTTCGTGCTTTAATAAAGTTACGTGCTAAAGTAATTGAAACCGTTTGCACATAGTATACCAGACGTTTGCAAATTAAACGAATAGTATTTGCTATTCCAGCGACAATGCTATACTGCAGGTTATTAAAAATACTTTTCCTTTAAGTATTGTATAGTGCTAATTATTATCATGAGTTTGCGATAGAACTGGCAAGTAGGAATAATGTACGTATACATTGCAGAAATGCGAATAATAGACTTTAAAACACTGATGAAAAGTGAATATTTCAGTTTTCCGGTAAAGAAATGCGTGCTAACTCGACGCAAGCTTATCAATTATACATGATAGAAATGAAGACTACAAATGAAAGGACTCGCATATGCTGCCACTAAATCTACAGCAGTTGTTATTTACACGAGAACATTTTTTCCCATAGATCGTATAACAGCTGATAGTATAACATCCGTTTTCAAATCAAAACTATCTTATTTCCACCCAGTATAAATTGTATACAGCAGTTTCCTAAATATACTTTTCCTTTTAGAATTGCATGGTCCTCACTGTTTTCCTGACTTTGCTGTAGACGCAGACTTAAGCTGAATAATATACGTCCACTTTGCACAAAATGCAAATATTTTTCGGTTAAATGTCCAGATGAAAACTGACCATTTCTGTATTGATTAAAAGAAATTCGTGCTGAGTAGATATAAGCATCTTAATTGTCCATGATACAATTGGAGACTACAACTGACAGGACTCTTATATGTTTTCACTGAAGATACTGTAGATAAATGACTATTTACACATAAGAGAAATTTATTTGACAAAGAATTCGGTAAATAAAATGTAAACTAAATGGTCTGTTGGATGTTCCTATTAACATCGGCTTTTTAATTATGTTTCTGTGTAATATTCACGCCTTTATTTTAGCGTTACACTTCAGTCGGCATTGTTAAGGACAAATACGTAACAGAAACTTCAAATAGTTAGTAATGCGAATCAAAACATTAAATTTTCCGAGAAAAGCAAAGTACTAGTGATCCATCTATAACCATTTAACAATGATTTACAATCTACCAAATATGTTTCGTGCTTGATTAAAGTTACGTGCTAAAGTAGTTGAAACCGTTTGCACATAATATAACAGACGTTTGCAAATTAAACGAATAGTATTTGCAATTCCAGCGATAATGCTATACTGCAGGTTATTAAAATTACTTTTCCTTTAAGTATTGTATGGTGCTAATTATTATCATGACTTTTCGATAGAACTGGCAAGTAGAAATAATGTACGTATACATTGCAAAAATGCGAATAATAGACTTTAAAACACTGATGAAAAGTGAATATTTCAGGTTTCCGGAAAAGAAATGCGTGCTAACTCGATGCAAGCTTATCAATTATACATGATAGAAATGAAGCCTACAAGCGAAAGGACTCTTATATGCTGCCACTAAATCTACAGCAGTTGTTATTTACACATGAGAAGATTTTTTCCCAGCGATCGTATAACAGCTGATAGTATAACATCCGTTTTCAAATCAAAACTATCTAATTTCCATCCAGTATAAATCGTATACAACAGTTTCCTAAATATACTTTTCCTTTTAGAATTGCATGGTCCTCACTGTTTTCCTGACTTTGCTGTAGACGCAGACTTAAGCTGAATAATATACGTCCACTTTGCACAAAATGCAAATATTTTTCGGTTAAATGTCCAGATGAAAACTGACCATTTCTGTATTGATTAAAAGAAATTCGTGCTTAGATATAAGCATCTTAATTGTCCATGATACAATTGGAGACTACAACTGACAGGAATCTTATATGTTTTCACTGAAAATACTGTAGATAAATGACTATTTACACATAAGAGAAATTTTTCTGACAAAGAATTCGGTAAATAAAATGTAAACTAAATGATCTGTTGGATGTTCCTATTAACAACGGCTTTTTAATTCTGTTTCTGTGTAATATTCACGCCTTGATTTTAGCGTTACACTTCAGTCGGCATTGTTAAGGACAAATACGTAACAGAAACTTCAAATAGTTAGTAATGCGAATCAAAACATTAAATTTTCCGAGAAAAGCAAAATACTAATCCTTCTATAACCATATAACAATGATTTACAGTCTGCCAAATCTGTTTCGTGCTTTAATAATGTGCTAAAGTAGTTGAAACCGTTTGCACATAGTATAACAGACGTTTGCAAATTAAACGAATAGTATTTGCAATTCCAGCGAAAATGCTATACTGCAGGTTATTAAAATTACTTTTCCTTTAAGTATTGTATGGTGCTAATTATTATCATGACTTTTCGATAGAACTGGCAAGTAGAAATAATGTACGTATACATTGCAAAAATTGCGAATAATAGATTTTAAAACAATGATGAAAAGTGAATATTTCAGGTTTCCGGAAAAGAAATGCGTGCTAACTCGATGCAAGCTTATCAATTATACATGATAGAAATGAAGCCTACAAGCGAAAGGTCTCTTATATGCTGCCACTAAATCTACAGCAGTTGTTATTTACACATGAGAAGATTTTTTCCCAGCGATCGTATAACAGCTGATAGTATAACATCCGTTTTCAAATCAAAACTATCTAATTTCCATCCAGTATAAATCGTATACAGCAGTTTCCTAAATATACTTTTCCTTTTAGAATTGCATGGTCCTCACTGTTTTCCTGACTTTGCTGTAGACGCAGACTTAAGCTGAATAATATACGTCCACTTTGCACAAAATGCAAATATTTTTCGGTTAAATGTCCAGATGAAAACTGACCATTTCTGTATTGATTAAAAGAAATTCGTGCTGAGTAGATATAAGCATCTTAATTGTCCATGATACAATTGGAGACTACAACGGAAAGCACTCATATGTTTTCACTGAAGATACTGTAGATAAATGACTATTTACACATAAGAGAAATTTTTCTGACAAAGAATTCGGTAAATAAAATGTAAACTAAATGATCTGTTGGATGTTCCTATTAACAACGGCTTTTTAATTCTGTTTCTGTGTAATATTCACGCCTTGATTTTAGGGTTACACTTCAGTCGGCATTGTTAAGGACAAATACGTAACAGAAACTTCAGATAGTTAGTAATGCGAATCAAAACATTAAATTTTCCGAGAAAAGCAAAGTACTAGTGATCCATCTATAACCATATAACAATGATTTACAGTCTGCCAAATCTGTTTCGTGCTTTAATAAAGTTACGTGCTAAAGTAGTTGAAACCGTTTGCACATAGTATACCAGACGTTTGCAAATTAAACGAATAGTATTTGCTATTCCAGCGACAATGCTATACTGCAGGTTATTAAAAATACTTTTCCTTTAAGTATTGTATGGTGCTAATTATTATCATGAGTTTGCGATAGAACTGGCAAGTAGGAATAATGTACGTATACATTGCAGAAATGCGAATAATAGACTTTAAAACACTGATGAAAAGTGAATATTTCAGTTTTCCGGTAAAGAAATGCGTGCTAACTCGACGCAAGCTTATCAATTATACATGATAGAAATGAAGACTACAAATGAAAGGACTCGCATATGCTGCCACTAAATCTACAGCAGTTGTTATTTACACGAGAACATTTTTTCCCATAGATCGTATAACAGCTGATAGTATAACATCCGTTTTCAAATCAAAACTATCTTATTTCCACCCAGTATAAATTGTATACAGCAGTTTCCTAAATATACTTTTCCTTTTAGAATTGCATGGTCCTCACTGTTTTCCTGACTTTGCTGTAGACGCAGACTTAAGCTGAATAATATACGTCCACTTTGCACAAAATGCAAATATTTTTCGGTTAAATGTCCAGATGAAAACTGACCATTTCTGTATTGATTAAAAGAAATTCGTGCTGAGTAGATATAAGCATCTTAATTGTCCATGATACAATTGGAGACTACAACTGACAGGAATCTTATATGTTTTCACTGAAAATACTGTAGATAAATGACTATTTACACATAAGAGAAATTTTTCTGACAAAGAATTCGGTAAATAAAATGTAAACTAAATGATCTGTTGGATGTTCCTATTAACAACGGCTTTTTAATTCTGTTTCTGTGTAATATTCACGCCTTGATTTTAGCGTTACACTTCAGTCGGCATTGTTAAGGACAAATACGTAACAGAAACTTCAAATAGTTAGTAATGCGAATCAAAACATTAAATTTTCCGAGAAAAGCAAAGTACTAGTGATCCATCTATAACCATATAACAATGATTTACAGTCTGCCAAATCTGTTTCGTGCTTTAATAAAGTTACGTGCTAAAGTAATTGAAACCGTTTGCACATAGTATACCAGACGTTTGCAAATTAAACGAATAGTATTTGCTATTCCAGCGACAATGCTATACTGCAGGTTATTAAAAATACTTTTCCTTTAAGTATTGTATGGTGCTAATTATTATCATGAGTTTGCGATAGAACTGGCAAGTAGGAATAATGTACGTATACATTGCAGAAATGCGAATAATAGACTTTAAAACACTGATGAAAAGTGAATATTTCAGTTTTCCGGTAAAGAAATGCGTGCTAACTCGACGCAAGCTTATCAATTATACATGATAGAAATGAAGACTACAAATGAAAGGACTCGCATATGCTGCCACTAAATCTACAGCAGTTGTTATTTACACGAGAACATTTTTTCCCATAGATCGTATAACAGCTGATAGTATAACATCCGTTTTCAAATCAAAACTATCTTATTTCCACCCAGTATAAATTGTATACAGCAGTTTCCTAAATATACTTTTCCTTTTAGAATTGCATGGTCCTCACTGTTTTCCTGACTTTGCTGTAGACGCAGACTTAAGCTGAATAATATACGTCCACTTTGCACAAAATGCAAATATTTTTCGGTTAAATGTCCAGATGAAATCTGACCATTTCTGTATTGATTAAAAGAAATTCGTGCTGAGTAGATATAAGCATCTTAATTGTCCATGATACAATTGGAGACTACAACTGACAGGAATCTTATATGTTTTCACTGAAGATACTGTAGATAAATGACTATTTACACATAAGAGAAATTTTTCTGACAAAGAATTCGGTAAATAAAATGTAAACTAAATGATCTGTTGGATGTTCCTATTAACAACGGCTTTTTAATTCTGTTTCTGTGTAATATTCACGCCTTGATTTTAGCGTTACACTTCAGTCGGCATTGTTAAGGACAAATACGTAACAGAAACTTCAAATAGTTAGTAATGCGAATCAAAACATTAAATTTTCCGAGAAAAGCAAAGTACTAGTGATCCATCTATAACCATATAACAATGATTTACAGTCTGCCAAATCTGTTTCGTGCTTTAATAAAGTTACGTGCTAAAGTAATTGAAACCGTTTGCACATAGTATACCAGACGTTTGCAAATTAAACGAATAGTATTTGCTATTCCAGCGACAATGCTATACTGCAGGTTATTAAAAATACTTTTCCTTTAAGTATTGTATAGTGCTAATTATTATCATGAGTTTGCGATAGAACTGGCAAGTAGGAATAATGTACGTATACATTGCAGAAATGCGAATAATAGACTTTAAAACACTGATGAAAAGTGAATATTTCAGTTTTCCGGTAAAGAAATGCGTGCTAACTCGACGCAAGCTTATCAATTATACATGATAGAAATGAAGACTACAAATGAAAGGACTCGCATATGCTGCCACTAAATCTACAGCAGTTGTTATTTACACGAGAACATTTTTTCCCATAGATCGTATAACAGCTGATAGTATAACATCCGTTTTCAAATCAAAACTATCTTATTTCCACCCAGTATAAATTGTATACAGCAGTTTCCTAAATATACTTTTCCTTTTAGAATTGCATGGTCCTCACTGTTTTCCTGACTTTGCTGTAGACGCAGACTTAAGCTGAATAATATACGTCCACTTTGCACAAAATGCAAATATTTTTCGGTTAAATGTCCAGATGAAAACTGACCATTTCTGTATTGATTAAAAGAAATTCGTGCTGAGTAGATATAAGCATCTTAATTGTCCATGATACAATTGGAGACTACAACTGACAGGACTCTTATATGTTTTCACTGAAGATACTGTAGATAAATGACTATTTACACATAAGAGAAATTTATTTGACAAAGAATTCGGTAAATAAAATGTAAACTAAATGGTCTGTTGGATGTTCCTATTAACATCGGCTTTTTAATTATGTTTCTGTGTAATATTCACGCCTTTATTTTAGCGTTACACTTCAGTCGGCATTGTTAAGGACAAATACGTAACAGAAACTTCAAATAGTTAGTAATGCGAATCAAAACATTAAATTTTCCGAGAAAAGCAAAGTACTAGTGATCCATCTATAACCATTTAACAATGATTTACAATCTACCAAATATGTTTCGTGCTTGATTAAAGTTACGTGCTAAAGTAGTTGAAACCGTTTGCACATAATATAACAGACGTTTGCAAATTAAACGAATAGTATTTGCAATTCCAGCGATAATGCTATACTGCAGGTTATTAAAATTACTTTTCCTTTAAGTATTGTATGGTGCTAATTATTATCATGACTTTTCGATAGAACTGGCAAGTAGAAATAATGTACGTATACATTGCAAAAATGCGAATAATAGACTTTAAAACACTGATGAAAAGTGAATATTTCAGGTTTCCGGAAAAGAAATGCGTGCTAACTCGATGCAAGCTTATCAATTATACATGATAGAAATGAAGCCTACAAGCGAAAGGACTCTTATATGCTGCCACTAAATCTACAGCAGTTGTTATTTACACATGAGAAGATTTTTTCCCAGCGATCGTATAACAGCTGATAGTATAACATCCGTTTTCAAATCAAAACTATCTAATTTCCATCCAGTATAAATCGTATACAACAGTTTCCTAAATATACTTTTCCTTTTAGAATTGCATGGTCCTCACTGTTTTCCTGACTTTGCTGTAGACGCAGACTTAAGCTGAATAATATACGTCCACTTTGCACAAAATGCAAATATTTTTCGGTTAAATGTCCAGATGAAAACTGACCATTTCTGTATTGATTAAAAGAAATTCGTGCTTAGATATAAGCATCTTAATTGTCCATGATACAATTGGAGACTACAACTGACAGGAATCTTATATGTTTTCACTGAAAATACTGTAGATAAATGACTATTTACACATAAGAGAAATTTTTCTGACAAAGAATTCGGTAAATAAAATGTAAACTAAATGATCTGTTGGATGTTCCTATTAACAACGGCTTTTTAATTCTGTTTCTGTGTAATATTCACGCCTTGATTTTAGCGTTACACTTCAGTCGGCATTGTTAAGGACAAATACGTAACAGAAACTTCAAATAGTTAGTAATGCGAATCAAAACATTAAATTTTCCGAGAAAAGCAAAATACTAATCCTTCTATAACCATATAACAATGATTTACAGTCTGCCAAATCTGTTTCGTGCTTTAATAATGTGCTAAAGTAGTTGAAACCGTTTGCACATAGTATAACAGACGTTTGCAAATTAAACGAATAGTATTTGCAATTCCAGCGAAAATGCTATACTGCAGGTTATTAAAATTACTTTTCCTTTAAGTATTGTATGGTGCTAATTATTATCATGACTTTTCGATAGAACTGGCAAGTAGAAATAATGTACGTATACATTGCAAAAATTGCGAATAATAGATTTTAAAACAATGATGAAAAGTGAATATTTCAGGTTTCCGGAAAAGAAATGCGTGCTAACTCGATGCAAGCTTATCAATTATACATGATAGAAATGAAGCCTACAAGCGAAAGGTCTCTTATATGCTGCCACTAAATCTACAGCAGTTGTTATTTACACATGAGAAGATTTTTTCCCAGCGATCGTATAACAGCTGATAGTATAACATCCGTTTTCAAATCAAAACTATCTAATTTCCATCCAGTATAAATCGTATACAGCAGTTTCCTAAATATACTTTTCCTTTTAGAATTGCATGGTCCTCACTGTTTTCCTGACTTTGCTGTAGACGCAGACTTAAGCTGAATAATATACGTCCACTTTGCACAAAATGCAAATATTTTTCGGTTAAATGTCCAGATGAAAACTGACCATTTCTGTATTGATTAAAAGAAATTCGTGCTGAGTAGATATAAGCATCTTAATTGTCCATGATACAATTGGAGACTACAACGGAAAGCACTCATATGTTTTCACTGAAGATACTGTAGATAAATGACTATTTACACATAAGAGAAATTTTTCTGACAAAGAATTCGGTAAATAAAATGTAAACTAAATGATCTGTTGGATGTTCCTATTAACAACGGCTTTTTAATTCTGTTTCTGTGTAATATTCACGCCTTGATTTTAGGGTTACACTTCAGTCGGCATTGTTAAGGACAAATACGTAACAGAAACTTCAGATAGTTAGTAATGCGAATCAAAACATTAAATTTTCCGAGAAAAGCAAAGTACTAGTGATCCATCTATAACCATATAACAATGATTTACAGTCTGCCAAATCTGTTTCGTGCTTTAATAAAGTTACGTGCTAAAGTAGTTGAAACCGTTTGCACATAGTATACCAGACGTTTGCAAATTAAACGAATAGTATTTGCTATTCCAGCGACAATGCTATACTGCAGGTTATTAAAAATACTTTTCCTTTAAGTATTGTATGGTGCTAATTATTATCATGAGTTTGCGATAGAACTGGCAAGTAGGAATAATGTACGTATACATTGCAGAAATGCGAATAATAGACTTTAAAACACTGATGAAAAGTGAATATTTCAGTTTTCCGGTAAAGAAATGCGTGCTAACTCGACGCAAGCTTATCAATTATACATGATAGAAATGAAGACTACAAATGAAAGGACTCGCATATGCTGCCACTAAATCTACAGCAGTTGTTATTTACACGAGAACATTTTTTCCCATAGATCGTATAACAGCTGATAGTATAACATCCGTTTTCAAATCAAAACTATCTTATTTCCACCCAGTATAAATTGTATACAGCAGTTTCCTAAATATACTTTTCCTTTTAGAATTGCATGGTCCTCACTGTTTTCCTGACTTTGCTGTAGACGCAGACTTAAGCTGAATAATATACGTCCACTTTGCACAAAATGCAAATATTTTTCGGTTAAATGTCCAGAAGAAAACTGAACATTTCTGTATTGATTAAAATAAATTCGTGCTGAGTAGATATAAGCATCTTAATTGTCCATGATACAATTGGAGACTACAACTGGCAGGACTCTTATATGTTTTCACTGAAGATACTGTAGATAAATGACTATTTACACATAAGAGAAATTTATTTGACAAACAATTCGGTAAATAAAATGTAAACTAAATGATCTGTTGGATGTTCCTATTAACAACGGCTTTTTAATTCTGTTTCTGTGTAATATTCACGCCTTTATTTTAGCGTTACACTTCAGTCGGCATTGTTAAGGACAAATACGTAACAGAAACTTCAAATAGTTAGTAATGCGAATCAAAACATTAAATTTTCCGAGAAAAGCAAAGTACCAGTGATCCATCTATAACCTTTTAACAATGATTTACAGTCTACCAAATATGTTTCGTGCTTTAATAAAGTTACGTGCTAAAGTAGTTGAAACCGTTTGCACATAGTATACCAGACGTTTGCAAATTAAACGAATAGTATTTGCTATTCCAGCGACAATGCTATACTGCAGGTTATTAAAAATACTTTTCCTTTAAGTATTGTATGGTGCTAATTATTATCATGAGTTTGCGATAGAACTGGCAAGTAGGAATAATGTACGTATACATTGCAGAAATGCGAATAATAGACTTTAAAACACTGATGAAAAGTGAATATTTCAGTTTTCCGGAAAAGAAATGCGTGCTAACTCGACGCAAGCTTATCAATTATACATGATAGAAATGAAGACTACAAATGAAAGGACTCGCATATGCTGCCACTAAATCTACAGCAGCTGTTATTTACACATGAGAAGATTTTTTCCCAGCGATCGTATAACAGCTGATAGTATAACATCCGTTTTCAAATCAAAACTATCTAATTTCCATCCAGTATAAATCGTATACAGCAGTTTCCTAAATATACTTTTCCTTTTAGAATTGCATGGTCCTCACTGTTTTCCTGACTTTGCTGTAGACGCAGACTTAAGCTGAATAATATACGTCCACTTTGCACAAAATGCAAATATTTTTCGGTTAAATGTCCAGATGAAAACTGACCATTTCTGTATTGATTAAAAGAAATTCGTGCTGAGTAGATATAATCATCTTAATTGTCCATGATACAATTGGAGACTACAACTGACAGGACTCTTATATGTTTTCACTGAAGATACTGTAGATAAATGACTATTTACACATAAGAGAAATTTTTCTGACAAAGAATTCGGTAAATAAAATGTAAACTAAATGATCTGTTGGATGTTCCTATTAACAACGGCTTTTTAATTCTGTTTCTGTGTAATATTCACGCCTTGATTTTAGGGTTACACTTCAGTCGGCATTGTTAAGGACAAATACGTAACAGAAACTTCAAATAGTTAGTAATGCGAATCAAAACATTAAATTTTCCGAGAAAAGCAAAGTACTAGTGATCCATCTATAACCATATAACAATGATTTACAGTCTGCCAAATCTGTTTCGTGCTTTAATAAAGTTACGTGCTAAAGTAGTTGAAACCGTTTGCACATAGTATAACAGACGTTTGCAAATCAAACGAATTGTATTTGCAATTCCACCATCAATGCTATACTGCAGGTTACTAAAATTACTTTTCGTTTGTATTGTATGCTGCTAATTATTATCAAGACCTTGCGATAGAACTGGCCTTAAAGAATTTACGTACACATTGCAAAAATGCGAATAATAGACTTTAAAACATTGATGAAAAGAGTATATTTCAGAGTTCCGGAAAAGAAATCCGTGCCAACTCGATGCAAGCTTATCAATTATACATGATAGAAATGAAGACTACAAATGAAAGGACTCTTATATGCTGCCACTAAATCTACAGCAGTTGTTATTTACACATGAGAACATTTTTTCCCAGAGATCGTATAACAGCTGATAGTATAACTTCCGTTTTCAAATCAAAACTATCTTATTTCCATCCAGTATAATTTGTATACAGCAGTTTCCTAAATATACTTTTCCTTTTAGAGTTGCATGGTCCTCACTGTTTTCCTGACTTTGCTGTAGACGCAGACTTAAGCTGAATAATATACGTCCACTTTGCACAAACTGCAAATATTTTTCGGTTAAATGTCCAGATGAAAACTGACCATTTCTGTATTGATTAAAAGAAATTCGTGCTGAGTAGATATAAGCATCTTAATTGTCCATGATACAATTGGAGACTACAGCTGTCAGGAAATATGTTTTCACTGAAGATACTGTAGATAAATGACTATTTACACATAAGAGAAATTTTTTTGACAAAGAATTCGGTAAATAAAATGTAATCTAAATGATCTGTTGGATGTTGCTAATAATAACGGCTTTTTAATTCTGTGTTCTGTGTAATATACACGACTTAATTTTAGCGTTACACTTCAGCCTGTATTGTTGACAAATACGTAACAGAAACTTCAAATAGTTAGTAATGCGAATCAAAACATTAAATTTTCCGAGAAAAGCAAAGTACTAGTGATCCATCTATAACATATAACAATGATTTACAGTCTGCCAAATCTGTTTCGTGCTTTAATAAAGTTATGTGCTAAAGTAGTTGAAACCGTTTGCACATAGTATAACAGACGTTTGCAAATTAAACGAATAGTATTTGCAATTCCAGCGACAATGCTATACTGCAGGTTATTAAAAATACTTTTCCTTTAAGTATTGTATGGTGCTAATTATTATCATCAGTTTGCTATAGAACTCGCAACTAGGAATAATGTACGTATACATTGCAAAAATGCGAATAATAGACTTTAAAACACTGATGAAAAGTGAATATTGCAGTTTTCCGGAAAAGAAATGCGTGCTAACTCGATGCAAGCTTATCAATTATACATGATAGAAATGAAGACTACAAGTGAAAGGACTCTCATATGCTGCCACTAAATCTACAGCAGTTGTTATTTACACGAGAACATTTTTTCCCATAGATCGTATAACAGCTGATAGTATAACATCCGTTTTCAAATCAAAACTATATTTCCATCCAGTATAAATTGTATACAGCAGTTTCCTAAATATACTTTTCCTTTTAGAATTGCATGGTCCTCACTGTTTTCCTGACTTTGCTGTAGACGCAGACTTAAGCTGAATAATATACGTCCACTTTGCATAAAATGCAAATATTTTTCGGTTACATGTCCAGATGAAAACTGACCATTTCTGTATTGATTAAAAGAAATTCGTGCTGAGTAGATATAAGCATCTTAATTGTCCATGATACAATTGGAGACTACAGCGGACAGGACTCTTATATGTTTTCACTGAAGATACTGTATATAAATGACTATTTACACATAAGAGAAATTTTTTTGACAAAGAATTCGGTAAATAAAATGTAAACTAAATGATCTGTTGGATGTTCCAATTAACAACGGCTTTTTAATTCTGTTTCTGTGTAATATTCACGCCTTGATTTTAGCGTTATACTTCAGTCGGCATTGTTAAGGACAAATACGTAACAGAAACTTCAAATAGTTAGTAATGCGAATCAAAACATTAAATTTTCCGAGAAAACTAACGTACTAGTGATCCATCTATAACGATATAACAATGATTTACAGTCTGCCAAATCTGTTTCGTGCTTTAATAAAGTTACGTGCTAAAGTAGTTGAAACCGTTTGCACATAGTATAACAGACGTTTGCAAATTAAACGAATAGTATTTGCAATTCCAGCGACAATGCTATACTGCAGGTTATTAAAAATACTTTTCCTTTAAGTATTTTATGGTGCTAATTATTATCATGAGTTTGCGATAGAACTGGCAAGTAGGAATAATGTACGTAAACATTACAGAAATGCGAATAATAGACTTTAAAACACTGATGAAAAGTGAATATTTCAGTTTTCCGGTAAAGAAATGCGTGCTAACTCGACGCAAGCTTATCAATTATACATGATAGAAATGAAGACTACAAATGAAAGGACTCGCATATGCTGCCACTAAATCTACAGCAGTTGTTATGTACACGAGAACATTTTTTCCCATAGATCGTATAACAGCTGATAGTATAACATCCGTTTTCAAATCAAAACTATCTTATTTCCACCCAGTATAAATTGTATACAGCAGTTTCCTAAATATACTTTTCCTTTTAGAGTTGCATGGTCCTCACTGTTTTCCTGACTTTGCTGTAGAAGCAGACTTAAGCTGAATAATATACGTCCACTTTGCACAAAATGCAAATATTTTTCGGTAAAATGTCCAGATGAAAACTGACCGTTTCTGTATTGATTAAAAGAAATTCGTGCTGAGTAGATATAAGCATCTTAATTGTCCATGATACAATTGGAGACTACAACTGACAGGACTCTTATATGTTTTCACTGAAGATACTGTAGATAAATGACTATTTACACATAAGAGAAATTTTTTTGACAAACAATTCGGTAAATAAAATGTAATCTAAATGATCTTTTGGATGTTGCTAATAATAACGGCTTTTTAATTCTGTGTTCTGCGTAATATTCACGACTTAATTTTAGCGTTACACTTCAGCCTGTATTGTTGACAAATACGTAACAGAAACTTCAAATAGTTAGTAATGCGAATCAAAACATGAAATTTTCCGAGAAAAGCAAAGTACTAGTGATCCATCTATAACCATATAACAATGATTTACAGTCTGCCAAATCTGTTTCGTGCTTTAATAAAGTTACGTGCTAAAGTAGTTGAAACCGTTTGCTCATAGTATAACAGACGTTTGCAAATCAAACGAATTGTATTTGCAATTCCACCATCAATGCTATACTGCAGGTTACTAAAATTACTTTTCGTTTGTATTGTATGCTGCTAATTATTATCAAGACCTTGCGATAGAACTGGCCTTAAAGAATTTACGTACACATTGCAAAAATGCGAATAATAGACTTTAAAACATTGATGAAAAGAGTATATTTCAGAGTTCCGGAAAAGAAATCCGTGCCAACTCGATGCAAGCTTATCAATTATACATGATAGAAATGAAGACTACAAATGAAAGGACTCTTATATGCTGCCACTAAATCTACAGCAGTTGTTATTTACACATGAGAACATTTTTTCCCAGAGATCGTATAACAGCTGATAGTATAACTTCCGTTTTCAAATCAAAACTATCTTATTTCCATCCAGTATAATTTGTATACAGCAGTTTCCTAAATATACTTTTCCTTTTAGAGTTGCATGGTCCTCACTGTTTTCCTGACTTTGCTGTAGAAGCAGACTGAAGCTGAATAATATACGTCCACTTTGCACAAAATGCAAATATTTTTCGGTAAAATGTCCAGATGAAAACTGACCATTTCTGTATTGATTAAAAGAAATTTGTGCTGAGTAGATATAAGCATCTTAATTGTCCATGATACAATTGGAGACTACAGCTGTCAGGACATATGTTTTCACTGAAGATACTGTAGATAAATGACTATTTACACATAAGAGAAATTTTTTTGACAAAGAATTCGGTAAATAAAATGTAATCTAAATGATCTTTTGGATATTGCTAATAATAACGGCTTTTTAATTCTATGTTCTGTGTAATATTCACGACTTAATTTTAGCTTTACACTTCAGTCTGCATTGTTAAGGACAAATACGTAACAGAAACTTCAAATAGTTAGTAATGCGAATCAAAACATTAAATTTTCCGAGAAAAGCAAAGTACTAGTGATCCATCTATAACCATATAACAATGATTTACAGTCTGCCAAATCTGTTTCGTGCTTTAATAAAGTTACGTGCTAAAGTAGTTGAAACCGTTTGCACATAGTATACCAGACGGTTGCAAATTAAACGAATAGTATTTGCTATTCCAGCGACAATGCTATACTGCAGGTTATTAAAAATACTTTTCCTTTAAGTATTGTATGGTGCTAATTATTATCATGAGTTTGTGATAAAACAGGCAAGTAGGAATAATGTACGTATACATTGCAGAAATGCGAATAATAGACTTTAAAACACTGATGAAAAGTTAATATTACAGTTTTCCGGAGAAGAAATGTGCTAACTCGATGCAAGCTTATCAATTATACATGATAGAATTGAAGCCTACAAATGAAAGGACTCTTATATGCTGCCACTAAATCTACAGCAGTTGTTATTTACACGAGAACATTTTTTCCCAGAGATCGTATAACAGTTGATAGTATAACATCCGTTTTCAAATCAAAAGTATCTTATTTCCATCCGGTATAAATTGTATACAGGTTTCCTAAATATACTTTTCCTTTTAGAGTTGCATGGTCCTCATTGTTTTCCTGACTTTACTGTAGACGCAGACTTAAGCTGAATAATATGTCCACTTTGCAAAAAATGCAAATATATTTCGGTTAAATGTCCAGATGAAAACTGACCGTTTCTGTATTGATTAAAAGAAATTCGTGCTGAGTAGATATAAGCATCTTAATTGTCCATGATACAATTGGAGACTACAACTGACAGGACTCTTATATGTTTTCACTGAAGATACTGTAGATAAATGACTATTTACACATAAGAGAAATTTTTTTGACAAAGAATTCGGTAAATAAAATGTAATCTAAATGATCTTTTGGATGTTGCTAATAATAACGGCTTTTTAATTCTATGTTCTGTGTAATATTCACGACTTAATTTTAGCTTTACACTTCAGTCTGCATTGTTAAGGACAAATACGTAACAGAAACTTCAAATAGTTAGTAATGCGAATCAAAACATTAAATTTTCCGAGAAAAGCAAAGTACTAGTGATCCATCTATAACCTTTTAACAATTATTTACAGTCTACCAAATATGTTTCGTGCTTTAATAAAGCTACGTGCTAAAGTAGTTGAAACCGTTTGCACATAGTATAACAGCCGTTTGCAAATTAAACGAATAGTATTTGCAATTCCAGCGACAATGCTATACTGCAGGTTATTAAAATTACTTTTCCTTTAAGTATTGTATGGTGCTAATTATTATCATGACCTTGCGATAGAACTGGCCTTAAATAATGTACGTACACATTGCAAAAATGCGAATAATAGACTTTAAAACACTGATGAAAAGTGAATATTTCAGTTTTCCGGAAAAGAAATGAGTGCTAACTCGATGCAAGCTTATCAATTATACATGATAGAAATGAAGCCTACAAATGAAAGGACTCTTATATGCTGCCACTAAATCTACAGCAGTTGTTATTTACACGAGAACATTTTTTCCCAGAGATCGTATAACAGTTGATAGTATAACATCCGTTTTCAAATCAAAAGTATCTTATTTCCATCCAGTATAAATTGTATACAGGTTTCCTAAATATACTTTTCCTTTTAGAGTTGCATGGTCCTCATTGTTTTCCTGACTTTACTGTAGACGCAGACTTAAGCTGAATAATATGTCCACTTTGCAAAAAATGCAAATATATTTCGGTTAAATGTCCAGATGAAAACTGACCGTTTCTGTATTGATTAAAAGAAATTCGTGCTGAGTAGATATAAGCATCTTAATTGTCCATGATACAATTGGAGACTACAACTGACAGGACTCTTATATGTTTTCACTGAAGATACTGTAGATAAATGACTATTTACACATAAGAGAAATTTTTTTGACAAAGAATTCGGTAAATAAAATGTAATCTAAATGATCTTTTGGATGTTGCTAATAATAACGGCTTTTTAATTCTATGTTCTGTGTAATATTCACGACTTAATTTTAGCTTTACACTTCAGTCTGCATTGTTAAGGACAAATACGTAACAGAAACTTCAAATAGTTAGTAATGCGAATCAAAACATTAAATTTTCCGAGAAAAGCAAAGTACTAGTGATCCATCTATAACCTTTTAACAATTATTTACAGTCTACCAAATATGTTTCGTGCTTTAATAAAGCTACGTGCTAAAGTAGTTGAAACCGTTTGCACATAGTATAACAGCCGTTTGCAAATTAAACGAATAGTATTTGCAATTCCAGCGACAATGCTATACTGCAGGTTATTAAAATTACTTTTCCTTTAAGTATTGTATGGTGCTAATTATTATCATGACCTTGCGATAGAACTGGCCTTAAATAATGTACGTACACATTGCAAAAATGCGAATAATAGACTTTAAAACACTGATGAAAAGTGAATATTTCAGTTTTCCGGAAAAGAAATGAGTGCTAACTCGATGCAAGCTTATCAATTATACATGATAGAAATGAAGCCTACAAATGAAAGGACTCTTATATGCTGCCACTAAATCTACAGCAGTTGTTATTTACACGAGAACATTTTTTCCCAGAGATCGTATAACAGTTGATAGTATAACATCCGTTTTCAAATCAAAAATATCTTATTTCCATCCAGTATAAATTGTATACAGGTTTCCTAAATATACTTTTCCTTTTAGAGTTGCATGGTCCTCACTGTTTTCCTGACTTTGCTGTAGACGCAGACTTAAGCTGAATAATATACGTCCACTTTGCACAAAATGCAAATATTTTTCGGTTAAATGTCCAGATGAAAACTGACCGTTTCTGTATTGATTAAAAGAAATTCGTGCTGAGTAGATATAAGCATCTTAATTGTCCATGATACAATTGGAGACTACAACTGACAGGACTCTTATATGTTTTCACTGTAGATAAATGACTATTTACATAAGAGAAATTTTTTTGACAAGAATTCGGTAAATAAAATGTAATCTAAATGATCTTTTGGATGTTGCTAATAATAACGGCTTTTTAATTCTATGTTCTGTGTAATATTCACGACTTAATTTTAGCGTTACATTTCAGCCTGTATTGTTATGCACAAATACGTATCGGACACTTCAAATAGTTAGTAATGCGAATCAAAACATTAAATTTTCCGAGAAAAGCAAAGTACTAGTGATCCATCTATAACCATATAACAATGATTTACAGTCTGCCAAATCTGTTTCGTGCTTTAATAAAGTTACGTGCTAAAGTAGTTGAAACCGTTTGCTCATAGTATAACAGACGTTTGCAACTCAAACGAATTGTATTTGCAATTCCACCATCAATGCTATACTGCAGGTTACTAAAATTACTTTTCGTTTGTATTGTATGCTGCTAATTATTATCATGACCTTGCGATAGAACTGGCCTTAAAGAATTTACGTACACATTGCAAAAATGCGAATAATAGACTTTAAAACACTGATGAAAAGAGTATATTTCAGAGTTCCGGAAAAGAAATCCGTGCCAACTCGATGCAAGCTTATCAATTATACATGATAGAAATGAAGACTACAAATGAAAGGACTCTTATATGCTGACACTAAATCTACAGCAGTTGTTTTTTACACATGAGAACATTTTTTCCCAGAGATCGTATAACAGCTGATAGTATAACATCCGTTTTCAAATCAAAACTATCTTATTTCCATCGTATAAATTGTATACAGCAGTTTCCTAAATATACTTTTCCCTTTAGAGTTGCATGGTCCTCACTGTTTTCCTGACTTTGCTGTAGAAGCAGACTGAAGCTGAATAATATACGTCCACTTTGCACAAAATGCAAATATTTTTCGGTAAAATGTCCAGATGAAAACTGACCATTTCTGTATTGATTAAAAGAAATTCGCGCTGAGTAGATATAAGCATCTTAATTGTCCATGATACAATTGGAGACTACAACTGACAGGACTCTTATATGTTTTCACTGAAGATACTGTAGATAAATGACTATTTACACATAAGAGAAATTTTTTTGACAAAGAATTCGGTAAATAAAATGTAATCTAAATGATCTTTTGGATGTTGCTAATAATAACGGCTTTTTAATTCTATGTTCTGTGTAATATTCACGACTTAATTTTAGCTTTACACTTCAGTCTGCATTGTTAAGGACAAATACGTAACAGAAACTTCAAATAGTTAGTAATGCGAATCAAAACATTAAATTTTCCGAGAAAAGCAAAGTACTAGTGATCCATCTATAACCTTTTAACAATTATTTACAGTCTACCAAATATGTTTCGTGCTTTAATAAAGCTACGTGCTAAAGTAGTTGAAACCGTTTGCACATAGTATAACAGCCGTTTGCAAATTAAACGAATAGTATTTGCAATTCCAGCGACAATGCTATACTGCAGGTTATTAAAATTACTTTTCCTTTAAGTATTGTATGGTGCTAATTATTATCATGACCTTGCGATAGAACTGGCCTTAAATAATGTACGTACACATTGCAAAAATGCGAATAATAGACTTTAAAACACTGATGAAAAGTGAATATTTCAGTTTTCCGGAAAAGAAATGAGTGCTAACTCGATGCAAGCTTATCAATTATACATGATAGAAATGAAGCCTACAAATGAAAGGACTCTTATATGCTGCCACTAAATCTACAGCAGTTGTTATTTACACGAGAACATTTTTTCCCAGAGATCGTATAACAGTTGATAGTATAACATCCGTTTTCAAATCAAAAGTATCTTATTTCCATCCAGTATAAATTGTATACAGGTTTCCTAAATATACTTTTCCTTTTAGAGTTGCATGGTCCTCACTGTTTTCCTGACTTTGCTGTAGACGCAGACTTAAGCTGAATAATATACGTCCACTTTGCACAAAATGCAAATATTTTTCGGTTAAATGTCCAGATGAAAACTGACCGTTTCTGTATTGATTAAAAGAAATTCGTGCTGAGTAGATATAAGCATCTTAATTGTCCATGATACAATTGGAGACTACAACTGACAGGACTCTTATATGTTTTCACTGTAGATAAATGACTATTTACATAAGAGAAATTTTTTTGACAAGAATTCGGTAAATAAAATGTAATCTAAATGATCTTTTGGATGTTGCTAATAATAACGGCTTTTTAATTCTATGTTCTGTGTAATATTCACGACTTAATTTTAGCGTTACATTTCAGCCTGTATTGTTATGCACAAATACGTATCGGACACTTCAAATAGTTAGTAATGCGAATCAAAACATTAAATTTTCCGAGAAAAGCAAAGTACTAGTGATCCATCTATAACCATATAACAATGATTTACAGTCTGCCAAATCTGTTTCGTGCTTTAATAAAGTTACGTGCTAAAGTAGTTGAAACCGTTTGCTCATAGTATAACAGACGTTTGCAACTCAAACGAATTGTATTTGCAATTCCACCATCAATGCTATACTGCAGGTTACTAAAATTACTTTTCGTTTGTATTGTATGCTGCTAATTATTATCATGACCTTGCGATAGAACTGGCCTTAAAGAATTTACGTACACATTGCAAAAATGCGAATAATAGACTTTAAAACACTGATGAAAAGAGTATATTTCAGAGTTCCGGAAAAGAAATCCGTGCCAACTCGATGCAAGCTTATCAATTATACATGATAGAAATGAAGACTACAAATGAAAGGACTCTTATATGCTGACACTAAATCTACAGCAGTTGTTTTTTACACATGAGAACATTTTTTCCCAGAGATCGTATAACAGCTGATAGTATAACATCCGTTTTCAAATCAAAACTATCTTATTTCCATCGTATAAATTGTATACAGCAGTTTCCTAAATATACTTTTCCCTTTAGAGTTGCATGGTCCTCACTGTTTTCCTGACTTTGCTGTAGAAGCAGACTGAAGCTGAATAATATACGTCCACTTTGCACAAAATGCAAATATTTTTCGGTAAAATGTCCAGATGAAAACTGACCATTTCTGTATTGATTAAAAGAAATTCGCGCTGAGTAGATATAAGCATCTTAATTGTCCATGATACAATTGGAGACTACAACTGACAGGACTCTTATATGTTTTCACTGAAGATACTGTAGATAAATGACTATTTACACATAAGAGAAATTTTTTTGACAAAGAATTCGGTAAATAAAATGTAATCTAAATGATCTTTTGGATGTTGCTAATAATAACGGCTTTTTAATTCTATGTTCTGTGTAATATTCACGACTTAATTTTAGCTTTACACTTCAGTCTGCATTGTTAAGGACAAATACGTAACAGAAACTTCAAATAGTTAGTAATGCGAATCAAAACATTAATTTTTCCGAGTACTAGTGATCCATCTATAACCTTTTAACAATTATTTACAGTCTACCAAATATGTTTCGTGCTTTAATAAAGCTACGTGCTAAAGTAGTTGAAACCGTTTGCACATAGTATAACAGCCGTTTGCAAATTAAACGAATAGTATTTGCAATTCCAGCGACAATGCTATACTGCAGGTTATTAAAATTACTTTTCCTTTAAGTATTGTATGGTGCTAATTATTATCATGACCTTGCGATAGAACTGGCCTTAAATAATGTACGTACACATTGCAAAAATGCGAATAATAGACTTTAAAACACTGATGTAAAGAGAATATTTCAGTTTTCCGGAAAAGAAATCCGTGGCAACTCGATGCAAGCTTATCAATTTTACATGATGGAAATGAAGATTACAAATGAAAGGAGTCATATGCTGCCACTAAATCTACAGCAGTTGTTATTTACACGAGAACATTTTTTCCCAGAGATCGTATAACAGTTGATAGTATAACATCCGTTTTCAAATCAAAAGTATCTTATTTCCATCCGGTATAAATTGTATACAGGGTTCCTAAATATACTTTTCCTTTTAGAGTTGCATGGTCCTCACTGTTTTCCTGACTTTGCTGTAGACGCAGACTTAAGCTGAATAATATACGTCCACTTTGCACAAAATGCAAATATTTTTCGGTTAAATGTCCAGATGAAAACTGACCGTTTCTGTATTGATTAAAAGAAATTCGTGCTGAGTAGATATAAGCATCTTAATTGTCCATGATACAATTGGAGACTACAACTGACAGGACTCTTATATGTTTTCACTGAAGATACTGTAGATAAATGACTCTTTACACGTAAGAGAAATTTTTTTGACAAAGAATTCGGTAAATAAAATGTAAACTAAATGATCTGTTGGATATTCCTAATAACAACGGCTTTTTAATTCTATGTTTCTGTGTAATATTCACGCCTTCATTTTAGCGTTACACTTCAGTCTGCATTGTTAAGGACAAATACGTAACAGAAACTTCAAATAGTTAGTAATGCGAATCAAAACATTAAATTTTCCGAGAAAAGCAAAGTACTAGTGATCCATCTATAACCTTTTAACAATGATTTACAGTCTGCCAAATCTGTTTCGTGCTTTAATAAAGTTACGTGCTAAAGTAGTTGAAACCGTTTGCTCATAGTATAACAGACGTTTGCAAATCAAACGAATTGTATTTGCAATTCCACCATCAATGCTATACTGCAGTTTACTAAAATTACTTTTCGTTTGTATTGTATGCTGCTAATTATTATCATGACCTTGCGAAAGAACTGGCCTTAAATAATTTACGTACACATTGCAAAAATGCGAATAATAGACTTTAAAACACTGATGAAAAGTGAATATTTCAGTTTTCCGGAAAAGAAATGAGTGCTAACTCGATGCAAGCTTATCAATTATACATGATAGAAATGAAGCCTACAAATGAAAGGACTCTTATATGCTGCCACTAAATCTACAGCAGTTGTTATTTACACGAGAACATTTTTTCCCAGAGATCGTATAACAGTTGATAGTATAACATCCGTTTTCAAATCAAAAGTATCTTATTTCCATCCAGTATAAATTGTATACAGGTTTCCTAAATATACTTTTCCTTTTAGAGTTGCATGGTCCTCACTGTTTTCCTGACTTTGCTGTAGACGCAGACTTAAGCTGAATAATATACGTCCACTTTGCACAAAATGCAAATATTTTTCGGTTAAATGTCCAGATGAAAACTGACCGTTTCTGTATTGATTAAAAGAAATTCGTGCTGAGTAGATATAAGCATCTTAATTGTCCATGATACAATTGGAGACTACAACTGACAGGACTCTTATATGTTTTCACTGTAGATAAATGACTATTTACATAAGAGAAATTTTTTTGACAAGAATTCGGTAAATAAAATGTAATCTAAATGATCTTTTGGATGTTGCTAATAATAACGGCTTTTTAATTCTATGTTCTGTGTAATATTCACGACTTAATTTTAGCGTTACATTTCAGCCTGTATTGTTATGCACAAATACGTATCGGACACTTCAAATAGTTAGTAATGCGAATCAAAACATTAAATTTTCCGAGAAAAGCAAAGTACTAGTGATCCATCTATAACCATATAACAATGATTTACAGTCTGCCAAATCTGTTTCGTGCTTTAATAAAGTTACGTGCTAAAGTAGTTGAAACCGTTTGCTCATAGTATAACAGACGTTTGCAACTCAAACGAATTGTATTTGCAATTCCACCATCAATGCTATACTGCAGGTTACTAAAATTACTTTTCGTTTGTATTGTATGCTGCTAATTATTATCATGACCTTGCGATAGAACTGGCCTTAAAGAATTTACGTACACATTGCAAAAATGCGAATAATAGACTTTAAAACACTGATGAAAAGAGTATATTTCAGAGTTCCGGAAAAGAAATCCGTGCCAACTCGATGCAAGCTTATCAATTATACATGATAGAAATGAAGACTACAAATGAAAGGACTCTTATATGCTGCCACTAAATCTACAGCAGTTGTTTTTTACACATGAGAACATTTTTTCCCAGAGATCGTATAACAGCTGATAGTATAACATCCGTTTTCAAATCAAAACTATCTTATTTCCATCGTATAAATTGTATACAGCAGTTTCCTAAATATACTTTTCCCTTTAGAGTTGCATGGTCCTCACTGTTTTCCTGACTTTGCTGTAGAAGCAGACTGAAGCTGAATAATATACGTCCACTTTGCACAAAATGCAAATATTTTTCGGTAAAATGTCCAGATGAAAACTGACCATTTCTGTATTGATTAAAAGAAATTCGCGCTGAGTAGATATAAGCATCTTAATTGTCCATGATACAATTGGAGACTACAACTGACAGGACTCTTATATGTTTTCACTGAAGATACTGTAGATAAATGACTATTTACACATAAGAGAAATTTTTTTGACAAAGAATTCGGTAAATAAAATGTAATCTAAATGATCTTTTGGATGTTGCTAATAATAACGGCTTTTTAATTCTATGTTCTGTGTAATATTCACGACTTAATTTTAGCTTTACACTTCAGTCTGCATTGTTAAGGACAAATACGTAACAGAAACTTCAAATAGTTAGTAATGCGAATCAAAACATTAATTTTTCCGAGTACTAGTGATCCATCTATAACCTTTTAACAATTATTTACAGTCTACCAAATATGTTTCGTGCTTTAATAAAGCTACGTGCTAAAGTAGTTGAAACCGTTTGCACATAGTATAACAGCCGTTTGCAAATTAAACGAATAGTATTTGCAATTCCAGCGACAATGCTATACTGCAGGTTATTAAAATTACTTTTCCTTTAAGTATTGTATGGTGCTAATTATTATCATGACCTTGCGATAGAACTGGCCTTAAATAATGTACGTACACATTGCAAAAATGCGAATAATAGACTTTAAAACACTGATGTAAAGAGAATATTTCAGTTTTCCGGAAAAGAAATCCGTGGCAACTCGATGCAAGCTTATCAATTTTACATGATGGAAATGAAGATTACAAATGAAAGGAGTCATATGCTGCCACTAAATCTACAGCAGTTGTTATTTACACGAGAACATTTTTTCCCAGAGATCGTATAACAGTTGATAGTATAACATCCGTTTTCAAATCAAAAGTATCTTATTTCCATCCGGTATAAATTGTATACAGGGTTCCTAAATATACTTTTCCTTTTAGAGTTGCATGGTCCTCACTGTTTTCCTGACTTTGCTGTAGACGCAGACTTAAGCTGAATAATATACGTCCACTTTGCACAAAATGCAAATATTTTTCGGTTAAATGTCCAGATGAAAACTGACCGTTTCTGTATTGATTAAAAGAAATTCGTGCTGAGTAGATATAAGCATCTTAATTGTCCATGATACAATTGGAGACTACAACTGACAGGACTCTTATATGTTTTCACTGAAGATACTGTAGATAAATGACTCTTTACACGTAAGAGAAATTTTTTTGACAAAGAATTCGGTAAATAAAATGTAAACTAAATGATCTGTTGGATATTCCTAATAACAACGGCTTTTTAATTCTATGTTTCTGTGTAATATTCACGCCTTCATTTTAGCGTTACACTTCAGTCTGCATTGTTAAGGACAAATACGTAACAGAAACTTCAAATAGTTAGTAATGCGAATCAAAACATTAAATTTTCCGAGAAAAGCAAAGTACTAGTGATCCATCTATAACCTTTTAACAATGATTTACTGTTACATACTCGTGACACATGACAGTGGTGCCCTTGTCATGTGACTGGGGTTGAAGCTGTACTGGACTTGAGGTGATGGTCTTGTGATGGTGGAATGACGTCATTTTCCCGCCAGTAGAGATCATGTGATGGGTTTTTACAGGTTATAAAAGGTAGACCCCACCCTGTGAGGAGGGGCAGTTCGTGGCTGGATTTGCCAAGTTGACTTCATGCCACTGCGTGTTTGAAGTGATGACGCATTTTAGTTGAAGGATGAAGTTTTTATTTAATGCCTAAAGTTTAAAAGGTTAATGCCAACAGGTTCTTTATGATTCTGTTAGTTTGAGAATTAAAGGAGAGTGAAGATTCAAGGTTGGAAGTTAAAGATCGAGGAGAATCGCTTTCTACGGTGAAACGGGGGCGACCTTTGTTTGATCCTTATTTGGAAGGATTTCGTTGACTATCTTCGTGTTAATCCCTAGGTTTACCTAGAAAGGATTGAAGGTAGTGGAGAAGGAAAGGTCAGTGCCTTTAAGCCGTTCTGTTTCGTAAATTCTTCGTGGGAATTTCGACGTCGGGAATCGAAGCAAGCGACGTGAAAGAGAACTTAAATCGTCCTGTAAAGTCTCTCCTTTTAAATGGACTGTGAGCATATTGAACTTTTGGCAATATCACTTTAAGAACTGTTTTGGAATATCACTTTAAGAACTGTTTTGGAATATCACTTTAAAGAACTGTTTTGGAATATCACTTTACGAACTGTTTGAACAGCCGCTCAGCAGCTGTTTCCGGTTACGGTAGTGTTTGTTTACTTTTGGGGGGTTTGTTTTCTGTGTTTAATAAACGTGTTGTTTGTTATAAGAAACCCTTGCCGAACTCATATATTTATTGTTGCCTGAATACGTAACATTAAATATGGGGGCTGCGTCGGGATTGAATTTTTTGAGTTTACATGCTTGCTAACTTTTAAATCGGTGTTTTGGAAACGGGGATTACTCGGTTCTTTTGTTTGGCTTGTTGTGGTATTCGGCAGCAATGAATATTGATGAGTTTCTGGCTTCGCCAGCTGCAGAGGTGTTGGCGAAGGCGAAAAAAACTGAGGTGTTTGAGATAGCTAGTAGATTGCGACTTAAAGGTATTTTGCAGACGACTTCTAAGGCTGTAATACAGAGGAAAATCGCGTCACACTATGTGGATTCGGGTGTTTTTGATGAATCGATTTTAGAGTCGTTTCAAATAAGTAAACTGGAGATGCAGTTGCAAATCGAACAAATGAAATTGGAACAAAGTAAAGCTGATTTGGAGAGGTGTAAATTGGAGGCAGAACAAAAGAAGAGAGAATTTGCATATGCAATGGAGGAATTAAGGACTGGAAATCAGTCTTCTGGTTCTAAAAAAACGTTTGTTGCTAGTCAAGAAATTAAATTGGTCCCTCCATTTAGTGAAACAGAAGTGGAAAGGTATTTTCAACATTTTGAAACTATTGCTCGGATGTCAGAGTGGCCGAAAGAGAAATGGTCAGTGTTGTTACAAAGTGTAATTAAAGGCAAAGCACAACAAGTTTACACAGCTTTAACAGCTGCACAAGCTCTTGATTATGATATTGTAAAGAGTCATATTTTAAACGCATATGAGTTAGTCCCAGAAGCATATAGGGAAAGATTCAGAAGTTTGAAAAAGTCTGTGGAAAAAACTTATGTGGAATTTGCCTATGATAAAGCTATGTGTTTTGAGAGATGGGTTTCTTCTAAAAATGTAAATGGGGACTATGATACATTGAGAGAGCTGATTTTAATGGAGGAATTTAAAAGAAGCATTCCTGTTGAAGTAAGGACCTACTTAAATGAGAAGGATACTGATAAATTGCAGGACTGTGCTAGATTAGCTGATGAGTATGTTTTGATCCATAAGAACAAATTTCCTCAGGGCATAATTTTTAAGAGGAAAAATAACATGGAGACTCCAGGTAAATCTGAAATTAAATCGGAGGTTAATGAGAAAGTTGATGAGAAAGGAAAGCCTGTGAAGGAAAGACAGTTTGGTCTTACTTGTAACTATTGTAAGAAGCCTGGCCATGTAATAGCTAACTGTTTCAAATTGAAAAAGAAAGAGAAGGAAGCAGTTCCAGATGCTTGTGTGCAACATACTGAAGCACATGTAAAGTTACAGGGTTTGATAAAAACAAATGAGGCTTTGTTAGAGTCTGACCAAGTTAGAAAGGGATATGATCATTTTATAACTGAAGGGTTTGTATCCTTGAAGGAAGGATCTACTCTGGTGCCAATAAAAATCCTTAGGGATACTGGTGCTTCTCAGTCATTGATGTTAGACAGTGTGTTGAAGTTTAATGAAGAGTCTGATACTGGTGAGGTAAATTACATAAGAGGTGTTGGAAGTGATTTTATGCCGGTACATTTACATAAAGTAAATTTAAAATCAGGGTTAGTTACTGGATTTGTTAAAGTAGGATTACAGCATAGCTTACCTGTGAAGGGTATTTCTTTATTGTTAGGTAATGACTTGGCAGGTGGACAAGTTTTTCCTGAAGTAAATTTCACAATGGAGTCAGAGGAACCAGAGTTGAATTCTAACACAGATTCTTCCTGTGTTGTGACTAGAGCTATGGCTAAAAAGATTGATGCGCAGAATGAGGTTGTTATTCAGGACTGTTCAACTCAGGATTTGAGTTTTGAGGATGTGTCAGAGACTTTCTTATCTTCGTTGTTTGAACAAGATTCTGGGAGTAAGTCTGACTATAAAGATTTATCTTTGTCTCGGAAGGAGATGATAGCAGAGCAGAATAGAGACTCTGAGATTATAAAATTAAAAGAGCAGGTTTTACTAGATAGTGAAATTGATAAGGTGCCAGTAGGATATTACTTGGAAAAAGGAGTGTTGATGAGGAAGTGGAGATCGCCTACAATTCCTGCAAGTGAGGATTGGAATGTTGTTTACCAGGTAGTTGTTCCAACAGCTTATCGAAATGAGATTTTGACTTTAGCTCATAGTGTGCCTTTAGGTGGACATCAAGGGGTAAGGAAAACTGTGGACAAGATTTTAAAACATTTTTACTGGCCTGGTCTAAGAAAAGATGTGGCGATGTTTTGTAAAACGTGCCATACTTGTCAAATTGTGGGTAAACCAAATCAGGTTACACCAGTAGCTCCATTACAACCTATCCCAGCATTTGGTGAACCATTTTCTAAAGTTATTGTAGATTGTGTTGGTCCATTACCAAAGACAAAAACTGGTTATCAGTATTTGTTGACTATCATGTGTACTTCTTCTAGGTTTCCAGAGGCAGTGCCACTTAGGAATATAAAAGCTAAGACTGTGACAAAGGCCCTTATAAATTTTTTTACTTATTTTGGATTACCTAAGGAGATACAAACTGATCAAGGCAGTAATTTTATGTCTGGATTGTTTCAACAGATAGTTTATAAATTGGGAGCTAAGCAAATCACTTCGTCTGCATACCATCCAGAATCGCAGGGTGCCTTGGAGAGGTTTCATTCTACCCTCAAGAATATGATTAGGACATTTTGTGTGGAAAATGAAAGTGACTGGAATGAGGGTATAAACTTACTTTTATTTGCAGTAAGGGAATCGGTACAGGAATCTTTAGGTTTTAGTCCATTTGAACTTGTGTTTGGGCATAGAGTTAGAGGACCTTTAGCTTTGTTGAAAGAACAGTGGATTAATAAGGAAGTACATACTAATTTGTTGGACTATGTGTTGAAATTTAAGGACAGGTTACATAAAGCTTGTAGTTTAGCTAAGGAAAATTTAAAGTTGGCTCAGGAGAAAATGAAGACTTGGTATGATAAAGACGCTAGGATGAGGATGTTTAAGTCTGGAGATAAGGTGTTGGTTCTTTTCCCAGTGCAGACAAATCCTTTACAAGCTAGATTTCATGGTCCTTATGAAATTGTGTCTAAAATTAATGATGTGGATTACGTGGTAAAAACTCCAGATCGTAGAAGGTCAACACAACTTTGCCATATAAATATGTTGAAACCATATTTTGAGAAACAATCTGATACTGTGACTGTTGTGGTTAGTGAGAATGAGTTTGATTTAACTAGGAACATGATAGATGATTCATCTGACTTTCATTCTAAATCCAACATTGTTTCTGTTAGGTTACCAAATTCAACCATTCTGGAAAATATTGATGAAAAATTAGCACATTTACAGTTAGATCAGAGACAACAGATGAAGGAGTTTGATGTTACAAGAGTACAATATTGTGATAACTCATATTAAAGGTAAAGATAATGTGGTTGCTGATTGTCTATCTCGATGTTGAATGTACAATGTAATTTTTTTTATGGAGTGGTTTTTTTTTCAATTGTAACACTCCTACTGTATTGTGACTTATAAGCTGTTATATGATGGTGTTGTGTATTGTGTATGTTATAAAATTTATACCTTTGTTTTTCTTGTAAGCAATTGTTAAAAATTTTTGTTCTTGTCAGACCAAAAATGTTTTTTTTGGAGGGAGATGTTACATACTCGTGACACATGACAGTGGTGCCCTTGTCATGTGACTGGGGTTGAAGCTGTACTGGACTTGAGGTGATGGTCTTGTGATGGTGGAATGACGTCATTTTCCCGCCAGTAGAGATCATGTGATGGGTTTTTACAGGTTATAAAAGGTAGACCCCACCCTGTGAGGAGGGGCAGTTCGTGGCTGGATTTGCCAAGTTGACTTCATGCCACTGCGTGTTTGAAGTGATGACGCAGTTTAGTTGAAGGATGAAGTTTTTATTTAATGCCTAAAGTTTAAAAGGTTAATGCCAACAGGTTCTTTATGATTCTGTTAGTTTGAGAATTAAAGGAGAGTGAAGATTCAAGGTTGGAAGTTAAAGATCGAGGAGAATCGCTTTCTACGGTGAAACGGGGGCGACCTTTGTTTGATCCTTATTTGGAAGGATTTCGTTGACTATCTTCGTGTTAATCCCTAGGTTTACCTAGAAAGGATTGAAGGTAGTGGAGAAGGAAAGGTCAGTGCCTTTAAGCCGTTCTGTTTCGTAAATTCTTCGTGGGAATTTCGACGTCGGGAATCGAAGCAAGCGACGTGAAAGAGAACTTAAATCGTCCTGTAAAGTCTCTCCTTTTAAATGGACTGTGAGCATATTGAACTTTTGGCAATATCACTTTAAGAACTGTTTTGGAATATCACTTTAAGAACTGTTTTGGAATATCACTTTAAAGAACTGTTTTGGAATATCACTTTACGAACTGTTTGAACAGCCGCTCAGCAGCTGTTTCCGGTTACGGTAGTGTTTGTTTACTTTTGGGGGGTTTGTTTTCTGTGTTTAATAAACGTGTTGTTTGTTATAAGAAACCCTTGCCGAACTCATATATTTATTGTTGCCTGAATACGTAACATACAGTCTGCCAAATCTGTTTCGTGCTTTAATAAAGTTACGTGCTAAAGTAGTTGAAACCGTTTGCTCATAGTATAACAGACGTTTGCAAATCAAACGAATTGTATTTGCAATTCCACCATCAATGCTATACTGCAGGTTACTAAAATTACTTTTCGTTTGTATTGTATGCTGCTAATTATTATCATGACCTTGCGAAAGAACTGGCCTTAAATAATTTACGTACACATTGCAAAAATGCGAATAATAGACTTTAAAATACTGATGAAAAGTGAATATTTCAGTTTTCCGGAAAAGAAATGAGTGCTAACTCGATGCAAGCTTATCAATTATACATGATAGAAATGAAGCCTACAAATGAAAGGACTCTTATATGCTGCCACTAAATCTACAGCAGTTGTTATTTACACGAGAACATTTTTTCCCAGAGATCGTATAACAGTTGATAGTATAACATCCGTTTTCAAATCAAAAGTATCTTATTTCCATCCAGTATAAATTGTATACAGGTTTCCTAAATATACTTTTCCTTTTAGAGTTGCATGGTCCTCACTGTTTTCCTGACTTTGCTGTAGACGCAGACTTAAGCTGAATAATATACGTCCACTTTGCACAAAATGCAAATATTTTTCGGTTAAATGTCCAGATGAAAACTGACCGTTTCTGTATTGATTAAAAGAAATTCGTGCTGAGTAGATATAAGCATCTTAATTGTCCATGATACAATTGGAGACTACAACTGACAGGACTCTTATATGTTTTCACTGAAGATACTGTAGATAAATGACTATTTACATAAGAGAAATTTTTTTGACAAGAATTCGGTAAATAAAATGTAATCTAAATGATCTTTTGGATGTTGCTAATAATAACGGCTTTTTAATTCTATGTTCTGTGTAATATTCACGCCTTGATATTAGCGTTACACTTCAGGCTGCATTGGTAAGGACAAATACGTAACAGAAACTTCAAATAGTTAGTAATGCGAATCAAAACATGAAATTTTCCGAGAAAAGCAAAGTACTAGTGATCCGTCTATAACCTTTTAACAATGATTTACAGTCTACCAAACATGTTTCGTGCTTTAATAAAGTTACGTGCTAAAGTAGTTGAAACCGTTTGCACATAGTATAACAGACGTTTGCAAATTAAACGAATAGTATTTGCAATTCCAGCGACAATGAAAACTGCAGGTTATTAAAATTACTTTTCCTTTAAGTATTGTATGGTGCTAATTATTATCATGACTTTGCGATAGAACTGGCAAGTGGGAATAATGTACGTACACATTGCAAAAATGCGAATAATAGACTTTAAAACACATGAAAAATGAATATTATAGTTTTCCGGAAAAGAAATGCGTGATAACTCGATGCAAGCTTATCAATTATACATGATAGAAATGAAGACTACAAATGAAAGGACTCTTATATGCTGCCACTAAATCTACAGCAGTTTTTATTTACACATGAGAACATTTTTTCCCAGACATCGTATAACAGCTGATAGTATAACATCCGTTTTCAAATCAAAACTATCTTATTTCCATCCAGTATAAATTGAATACAGCCGTTTCGTAAATATACTCTTCCTTTTAGAGTGACATGGTCCTCACTGTTTTCCTGACTTTGCTGTAGAAGCAGACTTAAGCTGAATAATATACGTCCACTTTGCACAAAATGCAAATACTTTTCGATAAAATTTCCAGATGAAAACTGACCATTTCTGTATTGATTAAAAGAAATTCGTGCTGAGTAGATATAAGCATCTTAATTGTCCATGATACAATTGGAGACTACAACTGACAGGACTCTTATATGTTTTCACTGAAGATACTGTAGATAAATGACTATTTATACATAAGAGAAATTTTTTTGACAAAGAATTCGGTAAATAAAATGTAATCTAAATGATCTTTTGGATGTTGCTAATAATAACGGCTTTTTAATTCTATGTTCTGTGTAATATTCACGACTTAATTTTAGCGATACACTTCAGCCTGTATTGTTGACAAATACGTAACAGAAACTTCAAATAGTTAGTAATGCGAATCAAACATTAAATTTTCCGAGAAAAGCAAAGTAATAGTGATCCATCTATAACCATATAACAAAGATTTACAGTCTGCCAAATCTGTTTGGTGCTTTAATAAAGTTACGTGCTAAAGTAGTTGAAACCGTTTGCTCATAGTATAACAGACGTTTGCAAATCAAACGAATTGTATTTGCAATTCCACCATCAATGCTATACTGCTGGTTACTAAAATTACTTTTCGTTTGTATTGTATGCTGATAATTATTATCATGACCTTGCGATAGAACTGGCCTTAAATAATTTACGTACACATTGCAAAAATGCGAATAATAGACTTT
The DNA here is from genome assembly GCF_030144855.1 of Hypanus sabinus. Classification (NCBI taxonomy): domain Eukaryota; kingdom Metazoa; phylum Chordata; class Chondrichthyes; order Myliobatiformes; family Dasyatidae; genus Hypanus; species Hypanus sabinus. The sequence continues at coordinate 1,068,429 of NW_026779034.1, forward strand.
AAAACACTGATGAAAAGAGAATATTTCAGTTTTCTGGAAAAGAAATCCGTGCCAACTCGATGCAAGCTTATCAATTATACTTGATAGAAATGAAGACTACAAATGAAAGGAGTCTTATATGCTGCCACTAAATCTACAGCAGTTGTTTTTTACACATGAGAACATTTTTTCCCAGAGATCGTATAACAGCTGATAGTATAACATCCGTTTTCAAATCAAAACTATCTTATTTCCATCCAGTATAAATTGTATACAGCAGTTTCCTAAATATACTTTTCCTTTTAGAGTTGCATGGTACTCACTGTTTTCCTGACTTTGCTGTAGAAGCAGACTTAAGCCGAATAATATACGTCCACTTTGCACAAAATGCAAATATTTTTCGGTAAAATGTCTAGATGAAAACTGACCATTTCTGTATTGATTAAAAGAAATTCGTGCTGAGTAGATATAAGCATCTTAATTGTCCATGATACAATTGGAGACTACAACTGACAGGACTCTTATATGTCTTCACTGAAGATACTGTAGATAAATGACTATTTACACATAAGAGAAATTTTTTTGACAAAGAATTCGGTAAATAAAATGTAATCTAAATGATCTTTTGGATGTTGCTAATAATAACGGCTTTTTAATTCTATGTTCTGTGTAATATTCACGACTTAATTTTAGCTTTACACTTCAGTCTGCATTGTTAAGGACAAATACGTAACAGAAACTTCAAATAGTTAGTAATGCGAATCAAAACATTAATTTTTCCGAGTACTAGTGATCCATCTATAACCTTTTAACAATTATTTACAGTCTACCAAATATGTTTCGTGCTTTAATAAAGCTACGTGCTAAAGTAGTTGAAACCGTTTGCACATAGTATAACAGCCGTTTGCAAATTAAACGAATAGTATTTGCAATTCCAGCGACAATGCTATACTGCAGGTTATTAAAATTACTTTTCCTTTAAGTATTGTATGGTGCTAATTATTATCATGACCTTGCGATAGAACTGGCCTTAAATAATGTACGTACACATTGCAAAAATGCGAATAATAGACTTTAAAACACTGATGTAAAGAGAATATTTCAGTTTTCCGGAAAAGAAATCCGTGGCAACTCGATGCAAGCTTATCAATTTTACATGATGGAAATGAAGATTACAAATGAAAGGAGTCATATGCTGCCACTAAATCTACAGCAGTTGTTATTTACACGAGAACATTTTTTCCCAGAGATCGTATAACAGTTGATAGTATAACATCCGTTTTCAAATCAAAAGTATCTTATTTCCATCCGGTATAAATTGTATACAGGGTTCCTAAATATACTTTTCCTTTTAGAGTTGCATGGTCCTCACTGTTTTCCTGACTTTGCTGTAGACGCAGACTTAAGCTGAATAATATACGTCCACTTTGCACAAAATGCAAATATTTTTCGGTTAAATGTCCAGATGAAAACTGACCGTTTCTGTATTGATTAAAAGAAATTCGTGCTGAGTAGATATAAGCATCTTAATTGTCCATGATACAATTGGAGACTACAACTGACAGGACTCTTATATGTTTTCACTGAAGATACTGTAGATAAATGACTCTTTACACGTAAGAGAAATTTTTTTGACAAAGAATTCGGTAAATAAAATGTAAACTAAATGATCTGTTGGATATTCCTAATAACAACGGCTTTTTAATTCTATGTTTCTGTGTAATATTCACGCCTTCATTTTAGCGTTACACTTCAGTCTGCATTGTTAAGGACAAATACGTAACAGAAACTTCAAATAGTTAGTAATGCGAATCAAAACATTAAATTTTCCGAGAAAAGCAAAGTACTAGTGATCCATCTATAACCTTTTAACAATGATTTACTGTTACATACTCGTGACACATGACAGTGGTGCCCTTGTCATGTGACTGGGGTTGAAGCTGTACTGGACTTGAGGTGATGGTCTTGTGATGGTGGAATGACGTCATTTTCCCGCCAGTAGAGATCATGTGATGGGTTTTTACAGGTTATAAAAGGTAGACCCCACCCTGTGAGGAGGGGCAGTTCGTGGCTGGATTTGCCAAGTTGACTTCATGCCACTGCGTGTTTGAAGTGATGACGCATTTTAGTTGAAGGATGAAGTTTTTATTTAATGCCTAAAGTTTAAAAGGTTAATGCCAACAGGTTCTTTATGATTCTGTTAGTTTGAGAATTAAAGGAGAGTGAAGATTCAAGGTTGGAAGTTAAAGATCGAGGAGAATCGCTTTCTACGGTGAAACGGGGGCGACCTTTGTTTGATCCTTATTTGGAAGGATTTCGTTGACTATCTTCGTGTTAATCCCTAGGTTTACCTAGAAAGGATTGAAGGTAGTGGAGAAGGAAAGGTCAGTGCCTTTAAGCCGTTCTGTTTCGTAAATTCTTCGTGGGAATTTCGACGTCGGGGATCGAAGCAAGCGACGTGAAAGAGAACTTAAATCGTCCTGTAAAGTCTCTCCTTTTAAATGGACTGTGAGCATGTCGAACTTTTGGCAATATCACTTTAAGAACTGTTTTGGAATATCACTTTAAGAACTGTTTTGGAATATCACTTTAAAGAACTGTTTTGGAATATCACTTTACGAACTGTTTGAACAGCCGCTCAGCAGCTGTTTCCGGTTACGGTAGTGTTTGTTTACTTTTGGGGGGTTTGTTTTCTGTGTTTAATAAACGTGTTGTTTGTTATAAGAAACCCTTGCCGAACTCATATATTTATTGTTGCCTGAATACGTAACATTAAATATGGGGGCTGCGTCGGGATTGAATTTTTTGAGTTTACATGCTTGCTAACTTTTAAATCGGTGTTTTGGAAACGGGGATTACTCGGTTCTTTTGTTTGGCTTGTTGTGGTATTCGGCAGCAATGAATATTGATGAGTTTCTGGCTTCGCCAGCTGCAGAGGTGTTGGCGAAGGCGAAAAAAACTGAGGTGTTTGAGATAGCTAGTAGATTGCGACTTAAAGGTATTTTGCAGACGACTTCTAAGGCTGTAATACAGAGGAAAATCGCGTCACACTATGTGGATTCGGGTGTTTTTGATGAATCGATTTTAGAGTCGTTTCAAATAAGTAAACTGGAGATGCAGTTGCAAATCGAACAAATGAAATTGGAACAAAGTAAAGCTGATTTGGAGGGGTGTAAATTGGAGGCAGAACAAAAGAAGAGAGAATTTGCATATGCAATGGAGGAATTAAGGACTGGAAATCAGTCTTCTGGTTCTAAAAAAACGTTTGTTGCTAGTCAAGAAATTAAATTGGTCCCTCCATTTAGTGAAACAGAAGTGGAAAGGTATTTTCAACATTTTGAAACTATTGCTCGGATGTCAGAGTGGCCGAAAGAGAAATGGTCAGTGTTGTTACAAAGTGTAATTAAAGGCAAAGCACAACAAGTTTACACAGCTTTAACAGCTGCACAAGCTCTTGATTATGATATTGTAAAGAGTCATATTTTAAACGCATATGAGTTAGTCCCAGAAGCATATAGGGAAAGATTCAGAAGTTTGAAAAAGTCTGTGGAAAAAACTTATGTGGAATTTGCCTATGATAAAGCTATGTGTTTTGAGAGATGGGTTTCTTCTAAAAATGTAAATGGGGACTATGATACATTGAGAGAGCTGATTTTAATGGAGGAATTTAAAAGAAGCATTCCTGTTGAAGTAAGGACCTACTTAAATGAGAAGGATACTGATAAATTGCAGGACTGTGCTAGATTAGCTGATGAGTATGTTTTGATCCATAAGAACAAATTTCCTCAGGGCATAATTTTTAAGAGGAAAAATAACATGGAGACTCCAGGTAAATCTGAAATTAAATCGGAGGTTAATGAGAAAGTTGATGAGAAAGGAAAGCCTGTGAAGGAAAGACAGTTTGGTCTTACTTGTAACTATTGTAAGAAGCCTGGCCATGTAATAGCTAACTGTTTCAAATTGAAAAAGAAAGAGAAGGAAGCAGTTCCAGATGCTTGTGTGCAACATACTGAAGCACATGTAAAGTTACAGGGTTTGATAAAAACAAATGAGGCTTTGTTAGAGTCTGACCAAGTTAGAAAGGGATATGATCATTTTATAACTGAAGGGTTTATATCCTTGAAGGAAGGATCTACTCTGGTGCCAATAAAAATCCTTAGGGATACTGGTGCTTCTCAGTCATTGATGTTAGACAGTGTGTTGAAGTTTAATGAAGAGTCTGATACTGGTGAGGTAAATTACATAAGAGGTGTTGGAAGTGATTTTATGCCGGTACATTTACATAAAGTAAATTTAAAATCAGGGTTAGTTACTGGATTTGTTAAAGTAGGATTACAGCATAGCTTACCTGTGAAGGGTATTTCTTTATTGTTAGGTAATGACTTGGCAGGTGGACAAGTTTTTCCTGAAGTAAATTTCACAATGGAGTCAGAGGAACCAGAGTTGAATTCTAACACAGATTCTTCCTGTGTTGTGACTAGAGCTATGGCTAAAAAGATTGATGCGCAGAATGAGGTTGTTATTCAGGACTGTTCAACTCAGGATTTGAGTTTTGAGGATGTGTCAGAGACTTTCTTATCTTCGTTGTTTGAACAAGATTCTGGGAGTAAGTCTGACTATAAAGATTTATCTTTGTCTCGGAAGGAGATGATAGCAGAGCAGAATAGAGACTCTGAGATTATAAAATTAAAAGAGCAGGTTTTACTAGATAGTGAAATTGATAAGGTGCCAGTAGGATATTACTTGGAAAAAGGAGTGTTGATGAGGAAGTGGAGATCGCCTACAATTCCTGCAAGTGAGGATTGGAATGTTGTTTACCAGGTAGTTGTTCCAACAGCTTATCGAAATGAGATTTTGACTTTAGCTCATAGTGTGCCTTTAGGTGGACATCAAGGGGTAAGGAAAACTGTGGACAAGATTTTAAAACATTTTTACTGGCCTGGTCTAAGAAAAGATGTGGCGATGTTTTGTAAAACGTGCCATACTTGTCAAATTGTGGGTAAACCAAATCAGGTTACACCAGTAGCTCCATTACAACCTATCCCAGCATTTGGTGAACCATTTTCTAAAGTTATTGTAGATTGTGTTGGTCCATTACCAAAGACAAAAACTGGTTATCAGTATTTGTTGATTATCATGTGTACTTCTTCTAGGTTTCCAGAGGCAGTGCCACTTAGGAATATAAAAGCTAAGACTGTGACAAAGGCCCTTATAAATTTTTTTACTTATTTTGGATTACCTAAGGAGATACAAACTGATCAAGGCAGTAATTTTATGTCTGGATTGTTTCAACAGATAGTTTATAAATTGGGAGCTAAGCAAATCACTTCGTCTGCATACCATCCAGAATCGCAGGGTGCCTTGGAGAGGTTTCATTCTACCCTCAAGAATATGATTAGGACATTTTGTGTGGAAAATGAAAGTGACTGGAATGAGGGTATAAACTTACTTTTATTTGCAGTAAGGGAATCGGTACAGGAATCTTTAGGTTTTAGTCCATTTGAACTTGTGTTTGGGCATAGAGTTAGAGGACCTTTAGCTTTGTTGAAAGAACAGTGGATTAATAAGGAAGTACATACTAATTTGTTGGACTATGTGTTGAAATTTAAGGACAGGTTACATAAAGCTTGTAGTTTAGCTAAGGAAAATTTAAAGTTGGCTCAGGAGAAAATGAAGACTTGGTATGATAAAGACGCTAGGATGAGGATGTTTAAGTCTGGAGATAAGGTGTTGGTTCTTTTCCCAGTGCAGACAAATCCTTTACAAGCTAGATTTCATGGTCCTTATGAAATTGTGTCTAAAATTAATGATGTGGATTACGTGGTAAAAACTCCAGATCGTAGAAGGTCAACACAACTTTGCCATATAAATATGTTGAAACCATATTTTGAGAAACAATCTGATACTGTGACTGTTGTGGTTAGTGAGAATGAGTTTGATTTAACTAGGAACATGATAGATGATTCATCTGACTTTCATTCTAAATCCAACATTGTTTCTGTTAGGTTACCAAATTCAACCATTCTGGAAAATATTGATGAAAAATTAGCACATTTACAGTTAGATCAGAGACAACAGATGAAGGAGTTTGATGTTACAAGAGTACAATATTGTGATAACTCATATTAAAGGTAAAGATAATGTGGTTGCTGATTGTCTATCTCGATGTTGAATGTACAATGTAATTTTTTTTATGGAGTGGTTTTTTTTTCAATTGTAACACTCCTACTGTATTGTGACTTATAAGCTGTTATATGATGGTGTTGTGTATTGTGTATGTTATAAAATTTATACCTTTGTTTTTCTTGTAAGCAATTGTTAAAAATTTTTGTTCTTGTCAGACCAAAAATGTTTTTTTTGGAGGGAGGTGTTACATACTCGTGACACATGACAGTGGTGCCCTTGTCATGTGACTGGGGTTGAAGCTGTACTGGACTTGAGGTGATGGTCTTGTGATGGTGGAATGACGTCATTTTCCCGCCAGTAGAGATCATGTGATGGGTTTTTACAGGTTATAAAAGGTAGACCCCACCCTGTGAGGAGGGGCAGTTCGTGGCTGGATTTGCCAAGTTGACTTCATGCCACTGCGTGTTTGAAGTGATGACGCAGTTTAGTTGAAGGATGAAGTTTTTATTTAATGCCTAAAGTTTAAAAGGTTAATGCCAACAGGTTCTTTATGATTCTGTTAGTTTGAGAATTAAAGGAGAGTGAAGATTCAAGGTTGGAAGTTAAAGATCGAGGAGAATCGCTTTCTACGGTGAAACGGGGGCGACCTTTGTTTGATCCTTATTTGGAAGGATTTCGTTGACTATCTTCGTGTTAATCCCTAGGTTTACCTAGAAAGGATTGAAGGTAGTGGAGAAGGAAAGGTCAGTGCCTTTAAGCCGTTCTGTTTCGTAAATTCTTCGTGGGAATTTCGACGTCGGGAATCGAAGCAAGCGACGTGAAAGAGAACTTAAATCGTCCTGTAAAGTCTCTCCTTTTAAATGGACTGTGAGCATATTGAACTTTTGGCAATATCACTTTAAGAACTGTTTTGGAATATCACTTTAAGAACTGTTTTGGAATATCACTTTAAAGAACTGTTTTGGAATATCACTTTACGAACTGTTTGAACAGCCGCTCAGCAGCTGTTTCCGGTTACGGTAGTGTTTGTTTACTTTTGGGGGGTTTGTTTTCTGTGTTTAATAAACGTGTTGTTTGTTATAAGAAACCCTTGCCGAACTCATATATTTATTGTTGCCTGAATACGTAACATACAGTCTGCCAAATCTGTTTCGTGCTTTAATAAAGTTACGTGCTAAAGTAGTTGAAACCGTTTGCTCATAGTATAACAGACGTTTGCAAATCAAACGAATTGTATTTGCAATTCCACCATCAATGCTATACTGCAGGTTACTAAAATTACTTTTCGTTTGTATTGTATGCTGCTAATTATTATCATGACCTTGCGAAAGAACTGGCCTTAAATAATTTACGTACACATTGCAAAAATGCGAATAATAGACTTTAAAACACTGATGAAAAGTGAATATTTCAGTTTTCCGGAAAAGAAATGAGTGCTAACTCGATGCAAGCTTATCAATTATACATGATAGAAATGAAGCCTACAAATGAAAGGACTCTTATATGCTGCCACTAAATCTACAGCAGTTGTTATTTACACGAGAACATTTTTTCCCAGAAATCGTATAACAGTTGATAGTATAACATCCGTTTTCAAATCAAAAGTATCTTATTTCCATCCAGTATAAATTGTATACAGGTTTCCTAAATATACTTTTCCTTTTAGAGTTGCATGGTCCTCACTGTTTTCCTGACTTTGCTGTAGACGCAGACTTAAGCTGAATAATATACGTCCACTTTGCACAAAATGCAAATATTTTTCGGTTAAATGTCCAGATGAAAACTGACCGTTTCTGTATTGATTAAAAGAAATTCGTGCTGAGTAGATATAAGCATCTTAATTGTCCATGATACAATTGGAGACTACAACTGACAGGACTCTTATATGTTTTCACTGAAGATACTGTAGATAAATGACTATTTACATAAGAGAAATTTTTTTGACAAGAATTCGGTAAATAAAATGTAATCTAAATGATCTTTTGGATGTTGCTAATAATAACGGCTTTTTAATTCTATGTTCTGTGTAATATTCACGCCTTGATATTAGCGTTACACTTCAGGCTGCATTGGTAAGGACAAATACGTAACAGAAACTTCAAATAGTTAGTAATGCGAATCAAAACATGAAATTTTCCGAGAAAAGCAAAGTACTAGTGATCCGTCTATAACCTTTTAACAATGATTTACAGTCTACCAAACATGTTTCGTGCTTTAATAAAGTTACGTGCTAAAGTAGTTGAAACCGTTTGCACATAGTATAACAGACGTTTGCAAATTAAACGAATAGTATTTGCAATTCCAGCGACAATGAAAACTGCAGGTTATTAAAATTACTTTTCCTTTAAGTATTGTATGGTGCTAATTATTATCATGACTTTGCGATAGAACTGGCAAGTGGGAATAATGTACGTACACATTGCAAAAATGCGAATAATAGACTTTAAAACACATGAAAAGTGAATATTATAGTTTTCCGGAAAAGAAATGCGTGATAACTCGATGCAAGCTTATCAATTATACATGATAGAAATGAAGACTACAAATGAAAGGACTCTTATATGCTGCCACTAAATCTACAGCAGTTTTTATTTACACATGAGAACATTTTTTCCCAGACATCGTATAACAGCTGATAGTATAACATCCGTTTTCAAATCAAAACTATCTTATTTCCATCCAGTATAAATTGAATACAGCCGTTTCGTAAATATACTCTTCCTTTTAGAGTGACATGGTCCTCACTGTTTTCCTGACTTTGCTGTAGAAGCAGACTTAAGCTGAATAATATACGTCCACTTTGCACAAAATGCAAATACTTTTCGATAAAATTTCCAGATGAAAACTGACCATTTCTGTATTGATTAAAAGAAATTCGTGCTGAGTAGATATAAGCATCTTAATTGTCCATGATACAATTGGAGACTACAACTGACAGGACTCTTATATGTTTTCACTGAAGATACTGTAGATAAATGACTATTTATACATAAGAGAAATTTTTTTGACAAAGAATTCGGTAAATAAAATGTAATCTAAATGATCTTTTGGATGTTGCTAATAATAACGGCTTTTTAATTCTATGTTCTGTGTAATATTCACGACTTAATTTTAGCGATACACTTCAGCCTGTATTGTTGACAAATACGTAACAGAAACTTCAAATAGTTAGTAATGCGAATCAAACATTAAATTTTCCGAGAAAAGCAAAGTAATAGTGATCCATCTATAACCATATAACAAAGATTTACAGTCTGCCAAATCTGTTTGGTGCTTTAATAAAGTTACGTGCTAAAGTAGTTGAAACCGTTTGCTCATAGTATAACAGACGTTTGCAAATCAAACGAATTGTATTTGCAATTCCACCATCAATGCTATACTGCTGGTTACTAAAATTACTTTTCGTTTGTATTGTATGCTGATAATTATTATCATGACCTTGCGATAGAACTGGCCTTAAATAATTTACGTACACATTGCAAAAATGCGAATAATAGACTTTAAAACACTGATGAAAAGAGAATATTTCAGTTTTCTGGAAAAGAAATCCGTGCCAACTCGATGCAAGCTTATCAATTATACTTGATAGAAATGAAGACTACAAATGAAAGGAGTCTTATATGCTGCCACTAAATCTACAGCAGTTGTTATTTACACATGAGAACATTTTTTCCCAGAGATCGTATAACAGCTGATAGTATAACATCCGTTTTCAAATCAAAACTATCTTATTTCCATCCAGTATAAATTGTATACAGCAGTTTCCTAAATATACTTTTCCTTTTAGAGTTGCATGGTACTCACTGTTTTCCTGACTTTGCTGTAGAAGCAGACTTAAGCCGAATAATATACGTCCACTTTGCACAAAATGCAAATATTTTTCGGTAAAATGTCTAGATGAAAACTGACCATTTCTGTATTGATTAAAAGAAATTCGTGCTGAGTAGATATAAGCATCTTAATTGTCCATGATACAATTGGAGACTACAACTGACAGGACTCTTATATGTTTTCACTGAAGATACTGTAGATAAATGACTATTTACACATAAGAGAAATTTTTTTGACAAAGAATTCGGTAAATAAAATGTAAACTAAATGATCTGTTGGATGTTCCTAATAACAACGGCTTTTTATCTCTATGTTTCTGTGTAATATTCACGCCCTGATTTTAGCGTTACACTTCAGTCTGCATTGTTAAGGACAAATACGTAACAGAAACTTCAAATAGTTAGTAAAGCGAATCAAAATATTATATTTTCCGAGAAAAGCTAAGTACTAGTGATCCATCTATAAACTTTTAACAATGATTTACAGTCTACCAAATATGTTTCGTGCTTTAATAAAGTTACGTGCTAAAGTAGTTGAAACCGTTTGCATATAGTATGTGACGTTTGCAAATTAAACGAATAGTATTTGCAATTCCAGCGACAATGCTATACTGCAGGTTATTAAAATTACTTTTCCTTTAAGTATTGTATGGTGCTAATTATTATCATGACTTTGCGATAGAACTAGCAAGTAGGAATAATGTACGTATACATTGCAAAAATGCGAATAATAGACTTTAAAACACTGATGCAAAGTGAATATTTCAGTTTTCCGGAAAAGAAATGCGTGCTAACTCGATGCAAGCTTATCAATTATACATGATAGAAATGAAGACTACAAATGAAAGGACTCTTATATGCTGCCACTAAGTATGCAGCAGTAGTTATTTACACATGAGAACATTTTTTCCCAGCGATCGTATAACAGCTGATAGTATAACATCCGTTTTCAAATCAAAACTATCTTATTTCCATCCAGTATAAATTGTATACAGCAGTTTCCTAAATATACTTTTCCTTTTAGAGTTGCATGGTCCTCACTGTTTTCCTGACATTGCTGTAGAAGCAGACTTAAGCTGAATAATATACGTCCACTTTGCACAAAATGCAAATATTTTTCGGTAAAATGTCCAGATGAAAACTGACCGTTTCTGTATTGATTAAAAGAAATTCGTGCTGAGTAGATATAAGCATCTTAATTGTCCATGATACAATTGGAGACTACAACTGACAGGAATCTTATATGTTTTCACTGAAGATACTGTAGATAAATGACTATTTACACATAAGAGAAATTATTTTGACAAAGAATTCGGTAAATAAAATGTAATCTAAATGATCTTTTGGATGTTGCTAATAATAACGGCTTTTTAATTCTATGTTCTGTGTAATATTCACGACTTAATTTTAGCGTTACACTTCAGCCTGTATTGTTGACAAATACGTAACAGAAACTTCAAATATTTAGTAATGTGAATCAAAACATTAAATTTTCCGAGAAAAGCAAAATACTAGTGATCCATCTATAACCATATAACAATGATTTACAGTCTGCCAAATCTGTTTCGTGCTTTAATAAAGTTACGTGCTAAAGTAGTTGAAACCGTTTGCTCATAGTATAACAGACGTTTGGAAATCAAACGAATTGTATTTGCAATTCCACCATCAATGCTATACAGCAGGTTACTAAAATTACTTTTCGTTTGTATTGTATGCTGCTAATTATTATCATGACCTTGCGATAGAACTGGCCTTAAATAATGTACTTACACATTGCAAAAATGCGAATAATAGACTTTAAAACACTAATGAAAAGAGAATATTTCAGTTTTCCGGAAAAGAAATCCGTGCCAACTCGATGCAAGCTTATCAATTTTACATGATAGAAATGAAGACGACAAATGAAAGGACCCTTATATGCTGCCATTATATCTACAGCAATTAAATTGTTTACACATGAGAACATTTTTTCCCAGAGATCGTATAACAGCTGATAGTATAACATCCGTTTTACAACCAAAACTATCTTATTTCCATCCAGTATAAATTGTATACAGCAGTTTCCTAAATATATTCCTTTTTAAATTGCATGCTCTTAACTGTTTTCCGGAATTTGCTGTAGACACAGACTTCAGTTGCATAATGTACGTCCAATTTGCACAAAATGCAAATATGTTTCGGTAAAATGTCCAGATGAAAACTGACCATTTCTGTATTGATTAAAAGAAATTCGTGCTGAGTAGATATAAGCATCTTAATTGTCCATGATACAATTGGAGACTACAACTGACAGGAATCTTATATGTTTTCACTGAAGATACTGTAGATAAATGACTATTTACACATAAGAGAAATTATTTTGACAAAGAATTCGGTAAATAAAATGTAATCTAAATGATCTTTTGGATGTTGCTAATAATAACGGCTTTTTAATTCTATGTTCTGTGTAATATTCACGACTTAATTTTAGCGTTACACTTCAGCCTGTATTGTTGACAAATAGGTAACAGAAACTTCAAATATTTAGTAATGTGAATCAAAACATTAAATTTTCCGAGAAAAGCAAAATACTAGTGATCCATCTATAACCATATAACAATGATTTACAGTCTGCCAAATCTGTTTCGTGCTTTAATAAAGTTACGTGCTAAAGTAGTTGAAACCGTTTGCTCATAGTATAACAGACGTTTGGAAATCAAACGAATTGTATTTGCAATTCCACCATCAATGCTATACAGCAGGTTACTAAAATTACTTTTCGTTTGTATTGTATGCTGCTAATTATTATCATGACCTTGCGATAGAACTGGCCTTAAATAATGTACTTACACATTGCAAAAATGCGAATAATAGACTTTAAAACACTAATGAAAAGAGAATATTTCAGTTTTCCGGAAAAGAAATCCGTGCCAACTCGATGCAAGCATCAATTTTACATGATAGAAATGAAGACGACAAATGAAAGGACCCTTATATGCTGCCATTATATCTACAGCAATTAAATTGTTTACACATGAGAACATTTTTTCCCAGAGATCGTATAACAGCTGATAGTATAACATCCGTTTTACAACCAAAACTATCTTATTTCCATCCAGTATAAATTGTATACAGCAGTTTCCTAAATATATTCCTTTTTAAATTGCATGCTCTTAACTGTTTTCCGGAATTTGCTGTAGACACAGACTTCAGTTGCATAATGTACGTCCAATTTGCACAAAATGCAAATATGTTTCGGTAAAATGTCCAGATGAAAACTGACCATTTCTGTATTGATTAAAAGAAATTCGTGCTGACTAGATATAAGCATCTTAATTGTCCATGATACAATTGGAGACTACAACTGACAGGACTCTTATATGCTGCCACTGAAGTTACTGTAGATAAATGACTATTTACACATAAGAGAAATTTTTTTCACAAAGAATTCGGTAAATAAAATGTAATCTAAATGATCTGTTGGATGTTGATAATAACAACGGCTTTTTAATTCTATGTTTCTGTGTAATATTCACGCCTTGATTTTAGCGTTACACTTCAGCCTGTATTGTTAAGGACAAATACGTAAGAGAAACTTCAAATAGCTAGTAATGCGAATCAAAACATTTCATTTGCGGATAAAGCAAAGTACTATAGATCCATCTATAACCATTTAACAATGATTTACACTGCCAAATCTGTTTCGTGCTTTAATAAAGTTACGTGCTAAAATAGTTGAAACCGTTTGCTCATAGTATAACAGACGTTTGCAAATTAAACGAATAGTATTTGCAATTCCACCATCAATGCTAGACTGCAGGTTATTAAAATTACTTTTCCTTTAAGTATTGTATGGTGATAATTATTATCATGACTTTGCGATAGAACTGGCAAGTAGGAATAATGTACGTATACATTGCAAAAATGGGAATAATAGACTTTAAAACACTGATGAAAAGTGAATATTTCAGTTTTCCGGAAAAGAAATGCGTGCTAACTCGATGCAAGCTTACCAATTATACATGATAGAAATGAAGACTACAAATGAAAGGACTCTTATATGCTGCCACTAAATATACAGCAGTTGTTATTTACACATGAGAACATTTTTTCCCAGCGATCGTATAACAGGTGATAGTATAACATCCGTTTTCAAATCGAAACTATCTTATTTCCATCCAGTATAAATTGTATACAGCAGTTTCCTAAATATACTTTTCATTTTAGAGTTGCATGGTCCTCACTGTTTTCCTGACTTTGCTGTAGAAGCAGACTTAAGCTGAATAATATACGTCCACTTTGCACAAAATGCAAATATTTTTCGGTAAAATGTCCAGATGAAAACTGACCATTTCTGTATTGATTAAAAGAAATTCGTGCTGAGTAGATATAAGCATCTTAATTGTCCATGATACAATTGGAGACTACAACTGACAGGACTCTTATATGTTTTCACTGAAGATACTGTAGATAAATGACTATTTACACATAAGAGAAATTTTTTTGACAAAGAATTCGGTAAATAAAATGTAAACTATATGATCTGTTGGATGTTCCTAATAACAACGGCTTTTTAATTCTATGTTTCTGTGTAATATTCACGCCTTGATTTTAGCGTTACACTTCAGTCTGCATTGTTAAGGACAAATGCGTAACAGAAACTTCAAATAGTTAGTAATGCGAATCAAAACATGAAATTTTCCGAGAAAAGCAAAGTACTAGTGATCCATCTATAACCATATAACAATGATTTACAGTCTGCCAAATCTGTTTCGTGCTTTAATAAAGTTACGTGCTAAAGTAGTTGAAACCGTTTGCTCATAGTATAACAGACGTTTGCAAATCAAACGAATTGTATTTGCAATTCCACCATCAATGCTATACTGCAGGTTACTAAAATTACTTTTAGTTTGTATTGTATGCTGCTAATTATTATCATGACCTTGCGATAGAACTGGCCTTAAATAATTTACGTACACATTGGAAAAATGCGAATAATAGACTTTAAAACACTGATGAAAAGAGAATATTTCAGTTTTCCGGAGAAGAAATCCGTGCGAACTCGATGCAAGCGTATCAATTATACATTGTAGAAATGAAGAGTACAAATGAAAGGACTCTTATATGCTGCCACTAAATCTACAGCAGTTGTTATTTACACATGAGAACATTTTTTCCCAGAGATCGTATAACAGCTGATAGTATAACATCCGTTTTCATATCAAAACTATCTTATTTCCATCCAGTATAAATTGTATACAGCAGTTTCCTAAATATACTTTTCCTTTTAGAGTTGCATGGTCCTCACTGTTTTCCTGACTTTGCTGTAGAAGCAGACTTAAGCTGAATAATATACGTCCACTTTGCACAAAATGCAAACATGTTTCGGTAAAATGTCCAGATGAAAACTGACCATCTCTGTATTGATTAAAAGAAATTCGTGCTGAGTCGATATAAGCATCTTAATTGTCCATGATACAATTGGAGACTACAACTGACAGGACTCTTATATGTTTTCACTGAAGATATTGTAGATAAATGACTATTTACACATAAGAGAAATTTTGTTGACAAAGAATTCGGTAAATAAAATGTAAACTAAATGATCTGTTGGATGTTCCTAATAACAACGGCTTTTTAATTCTGTTTCTGTGTAATATTCACGCCTTGATTTTAGCGTTACACTTCAGTCTGCATTGTTAAGGACAAATACGTAACAGAAACTGCAAATAGTTAGTAATGCGAATCAAAACATTAAATTTTCCGAGAAAAGCAAAGTACTAGTGATCCATCTATAACCTTTTAACAATGATTTGCAGTCTATCAAATCTGTTTCGTGCTTTAATAAAGTTATGTGCTAAAGTAGTTGAAACCGTTTGCACATAGTATAACAGACGTTTGCAAATTAAACGAATAGTATTTGCAATTCCAGCGACAATGCTATACTGCAGGTTATTAAAAATACTTTTCCTTTAAGTATTGTATGGTGCTAATTATTATCATGACTTTGCGATAGAACTGGCAAGTAGGAATAATGTACGTATACTTTGCAAAAATGCGAACAATAGACTTTAAAACACTGATGAAAAGTGAATATTTCAGTTTTCCGGAAAAGAATGCGTGCTAACTCGATGCAAGCTTATCAAGTATACATGATAGAAATGAAGACTACAAATGAAAGGACTCTTATATGCTGCCACTAAATATACAGCAGTTAAGTTATTTACACATGAGAACATTTTTTCCCAGCGATCGTATAACAGCTGATAGTATAACATCCGTTTTCAAATCAAAACTATCTTATTTCCATCCAGTATAAATTGTATACAGCAGTTTCCTAAATATACTTTTCCTTTTAGAGTTGCATGGTCCTCACTGTTTTCCTGACATTGCTGTAGAAGCAGACTTAAGCTGAATAATATACGTCCACTTTGCACAAAATGCAAATATTTTTCGGTAAAATGTCCAGATGAAAACTGACCGTTTCTGTATTGATTAAAAGAAATTCGTGCTGAGTAGATATAAGCATCTTAATTGTCCATGATACAATTGGAGACTACAACTGACAGGAATCTTATATGTTTTCACTGAAGATACTGTAGATAAATGACTATTTACACATAAGAGAAATTATTTTGACAAAGAATTCGGTAAATAAAATGTAATCTAAATGATCTTTTGGATGTTGCTAATAATAACGGCTTTTTAATTCTATGTTCTGTGTAATATTCACGACTTAATTTTAGCGTTACACTTCAGCCTGTATTGTTGACAAATACGTAACAGAAACTTCAAATATTTAGTAATGTGAATCAAAACATTAAATTTTCCGAGAAAAGCAAAATACTAGTGATCCATCTATAACCATATAACAATGATTTACAGTCTGCCAAATCTGTTTCGTGCTTTAATAAAGTTACGTGCTAAAGTAGTTGAAACCGTTTGCTCATAGTATAACAGACGTTTGGAAATCAAACGAATTGTATTTGCAATTCCACCATCAATGCTATACAGCAGGTTACTAAAATTACTTTTCGTTTGTATTGTATGCTGCTAATTATTATCATGACCTTGCGATAGAACTGGCCTTAAATAATGTACTTACACATTGCAAAAATGCGAATAATAGACTTTAAAACACTAATGAAAAGAGAATATTTCAGTTTTCCGGAAAAGAAATCCGTGCCAACTCGATGCAAGCTTATCAATTTTACATGATAGAAATGAAGACGACAAATGAAAGGACCCTTATATGCTGCCATTATATCTACAGCAATTAAATTGTTTACACATGAGAACATTTTTTCCCAGAGATCGTATAACAGCTGATAGTATAACATCCGTTTTACAACCAAAACTATCTTATTTCCATCCAGTATAAATTGTATACAGCAGTTTCCTAAATATATTCCTTTTTAAATTGCATGCTCTTAACTGTTTTCCGGAATTTGCTGTAGACACAGACTTCAGTTGCATAATGTACGTCCAATTTGCACAAAATGCAAATATGTTTCGGTAAAATGTCCAGATGAAAACTGACCATTTCTGTATTGATTAAAAGAAATTCGTGCTGACTAGATATAAGCATCTTAATTGTCCATGATACAATTGGAGACTACAACGGAAAGGACTCTTATATGCTGCCACTGAAGTTACTGTAGATAAATGACTATTTACACATAAGAGAAATTTTTTTCACAAAGAATTCGGTAAATAAAATGTAATCTAAATGATCTGTTGGATGTTGATAATAACAACGGCTTTTTAATTCTATGTTTCTGTGTAATATTCACGCCTTGATTTTAGCGTTACACTTCAGCCTGTATTGTTAAGGACAAATACGTAAGAGAAACTTCAAATAGCTAGTAATGCGAATCAAAACATTTCATTTGCGGATAAAGCAAAGTACTATAGATCCATCTATAACCATTTAACAATGATTTACACTGCCAAATCTGTTTCGTGCTTTAATAAAGTTACGTGCTAAAATAGTTGAAACCGTTTGCTCATAGTATAACAGACGTTTGCAAATTAAACGAATAGTATTGGCAATTCCACCATCAATGCTAGACTGCAGGTTATTAAAATTACTTTTCCTTTATGTATTGTATGGTGATAATTATTATCATGACTTTGCGATAGAACTGGCAAGTAGGAATAATGTACGTATACATTGCAAAAATGGGAATAATAGACTTTAAAACACTGATGAAAAGTGAATATTTCAGTTTTCCGGAAAAGAAATGCGTGCTAACTCGATGCAAGCTTACCAATTATACATGATAGAAATGAAGACTACAAATGAAAGGACTCTTATATGCTGCCACTAAATATACAGCAGTTGTTATTTACACATGAGAACATTTTTTCCCAGCGATCGTATAACAGGTGATAGTATAACATCCGTTTTCAAATCGAAACTATCTTATTTCCATTCAGTATAAATTGTATACAGCAGTTTCCTAAATATACTTTTCCTTTTAGAGTTGCATGGTCCTCAATGTTTTCCTGTCATTGCTGTAGAAGCAGACTTAAGCTGAATAATATACGTCCACTTTGCACAAAATGCAAATATTTTTCGGTAAAATGTCCAGATGAAAACTGACCATTTCTGTATTGATTAAAAGAAATTCGTGCTGAGTAGATATAAGCATCTTAATTGTCCATGATACAATTGCAGACTACAACTGACAGGACTCTTATATGTTTTCACTGAAGATACTGTAGATAAATGACTATTTACACATAAGAGAAATTTTTTTGACAAAGAATTCGGTAAATAAAATGTAAACTATATGATCTGTTGGATGTTCCTAATAACAACGGCTTTTTAATTCTATGTTTCTGTGTAATATTCACGCCTTGATTTTAGCGTTACACTTCAGTCTGCATTGTTAAGGACAAATGCGTAACAGAAACTTCAAATAGTTAGTAATGCGAATCAAAACATGAAATTTTCCGAGAAAAGCAAAGTACTAGTGATCCATCTATAACCTTTTAACAATGATTTACAGTCTACCAAATATGTTTCGTGCTTTAATAAAGTTACGTGCTAAAGTAGTTGAAACCGTTTGCACATAGTATAACAGACGTTTGCAAATTAAACGAATAGTATTTGCAATTCCAGCGACAATGCTATAATGCAGGTTATTAAAATTACTTTTCCTTTAAGTTTTGTATGGTGCTAATTATTATCATGACTTTGTGATAGAACTGGCAAGTAGGAATAATGTACGTATACATTGCAAAAATGCGAATAATAGACTTTAAAACACTGATGAAAAGTGAATATTTCAGTTTTCCGGAAAAGAAATGCGTGCTAACTCGATGCAAGCTTATCAATTATACATGATAGAAATGAAGACTACAAATGAAAGGACTCTTATATGCTGCCACTAAATATACAGCAGTTGTTATTTACACATGAGAACATTTTTTCCCAGCGATCGTATAACAGCTGATAGTATAACATCCGTTTTCAAATCAAAACTATCTTATTTCCATCCAGAATAAATTGTATACAGCAGTTTCCTAAATATACTTTTCCTTTTAGAGTTGCATGGTTCTCACTGTTTTCCTGACTTTGCTGTAGACGCAGACTTAAGCTGAATAATATACGTCCACTTTGCACAAAATGCAAATATGTTTCGGTAAAATGTCCAGATGAAAACTGACCATTTCTGTATTGATTAAAAGAAATTCGTGCTGAGAAGATATAAGCATCTTAATTGTCCATGATACAATTGGAGACTACAACTGACAGGACTCTTATATGTTTTCACTAAAGGTACTGTAGATAAATGACTATTTACACATAAGAGAAATTTTTTTGACAAAGAATTCGGTAAATAAAATGTAAACTAAATGATCAGTTGGATGTTCCTAATAACAACGGCTTATTAATTCTATGTTTCTGTGTAATATTCACGCCTTGATTTTAGCGCTACACTTCAGTCTGCATTGTTAAGGACAAATACGTAACAGAAACTTCAAATAGTTAGTAATGCGAATCAAATCATTTCATTAGCGGATAAAAGCAAAGTACTAGTGATCCATCTATAACCTTTTAACAATGATTTACAGTCTACCAAATATGTTTCGTGCTTTAATAAAGTTACGTGCTAAAGTAGTTGAAACCGTTTGCACATAGTATAACAGACGTTTGCAAATTAAACGAATAGTATTTGCAATTCCAGCGACAATGCTATACTGCAGGTTATTAAAAATACTATTCCTTTAAGTATTGTAAGGTGCTAATTATTATCATGAGTTTGCGAGAGAACTGGCATTAAATAATGTACGTACAGATTGCAAAAATGCGAATAATAGACTTTAAAACACTGATGAAAAGAGAATATTTCAGTTTTCCGGAAAAGAAATCCGTGCCAACTAGATGCAAGCTTATCAATTTTACATGATAAAAATGAAGACTACAAATGAAAGGACTCTTATATGCTGCCATTATATCTACAGCAATTAAATTATTTACACATGAGAACAATTTTTCCCAGAGATCGTATAACAGCTGATAGTATAACATCCGTTTTCCAATCAAAACGATCTTATTTCCATACAGTATAAATTGTATACAGCAGTTTCCTAAATATACTTTTCCTTTTAGAGTTGCATGGTCCTCACTGTTTTCCTGACTTTGCTGTAGAAGCAGACTTAAGCTGAATAATATACGTCCACTTTGCACAAAATGCAAATATATTTCGGTAAAATGTCCAGATGAAAACTGACCATTTCTGTATTGATTAAAAGAAATTCGTGCTGAGTAGATATAAGCATCTTAATTTTCCATGATACAATTGGAGACTACAACTGACAGGACTCTTATATGTTTTCACTGAAGATACTGTAGATAAATGACTATTTACACATAAGAGAAATTATTGACAAAGAATTCGGTAAATAAAATGTAATCTAAATGATCTTTTGGATGTTGCTAATAATAACGTCTTTTTAATTCTATGTTCTGTGTAATATTCACGACTTAATTTTAGCGTTACACTTCAGTCTGTATTGTTGACAAATACGTAACAGAAACTTCAAATAGTAATGCGAATCAAAACATTAAATTTTCCGAGAAAAGCAAAGTACTAGTGATCCATCTATAACCATATAACAATGATTTACAGTCTGCCAAATCTGTTTCGTGCTTTAATAAAGTTACGTGCTAAAGTAGTTGAAACCGTTTGCTCATAGTATAACAGACGTTTGCAAATCAAACGAATTGTATTTGCAATTCCACCATCAATGCTATACTGCAGGTTACTAAAATTACTTTTCGTTTGTATTGTATGCTGCTAATTATTATCATGACCTTGCGATAGAACTGGCCTTAAATAATTTACGTACACATTGGAAAAATGCGAATAATAGATTTTAAAACACTGATGAAACGAGAATATTTCAGTTTTCCGGAGAAGAAATCCGTGCGAACTCGATGCAAGATTATCAATTATACATGTTAGAAATGAAGACTACAAATGAAAGGACTCTAATATGCTGCCACTAAATCTACAGCAGTTGTTATTTACACATGAGAACATTTTTTCCCGGAGATCGTATAACAGCTGATAGTATAACATCCGTTTTACAATCAAAACTATCTTATTTCCATCCAGTATAAATTGTATACAGCAGTTTCCTAAATATATTCCTTTTTAAATTGCATGGTCCTAACTGTTTTCCGGAATTTGCTGTAGACACAGACTTCAGTTGCATAATGTACGTCCACTTTGCACAAAATGCAAATATGTTTCGGTAAAATGTCCAGATGAAAACTGACCATTTCTGTATTGATTAAAAGAAATTCGTGCTCAGTAGATATAAGCATCTTAATTGTCCATGATACAATTGGAGACTACAACGGAAAGGACTCTTATATGCTGCCACTGAAGTTACTGTAGATAAATGACTATTTACACATAAGAGAAATTTTTTTGACAAAGAATTCGGTAAATAAAATGTAATCTAAATGATCTGTTGGATGTTGATAATAACAACGGCTTTTTAATTCTATGTTTCTGTGTAATATTCTCGCCTTGATTTTAGCGTTACACTTCAGCCTGTATTGTTAAGGACAAATACGTAAGAGAAACTTCAAATAGCTAGTTATGCGAATCAAAACATTTCATTTGCGGATAAAGCAAAGTAATATAGATCCATCTATAACCATTTAACAATGATTTACACTGCCAAATCTGTTTCGTGCTTTAATAAAATTACGTGCTAAAATAGTTGAAACCGATTGCTCATAGTATAACAGACGTTTGCAAATCAAACGAATTGTATTTGCAATTCCACCATCAATGCTAGACTGCAGGTTACTAAAATTACTTTTCGTTTGTATTGTATGCTGCTAATTATTATCATGACCTTGCGATAGAACTGGCCTTAAATAATTTACGTACACATTGGAAAAATGCGAATAATAGACTTTAAAACACTGATGAAAAGAGAATATTTCAGTTTTCCGGAGAAGAAATCCGTGCGAACTCGATGCAAGCTTATCAATTATACATGTTAGAAATGAAGACTACAAATGAAAGGACTCTTATATGCTGCCACTAAATCTACAGCAGTTGTTATTTACACATGTGAACATTTTTTCCCAGAGATCGTATAACAGCTGATAGTATAACATCCGTTTTCAAATCAAAACTATCTTATTTCCATCCAGTAGAAATTGTATACAGCAGTTTCCTAAATATACTTTTCCTTTTAGAGTTGCATGGTACTCACTGTTTTCCTGACATTGCTGTAGAAGCAGACTTAAGCTGAATAATATACGTCCACTTTGCACAAAATGCAAATATTTTTCGGTAAAATGTCCGGATGAAAACTGACCATTTCTGTATTGATTAAAAGCAATTCGTGCTGAGTAGATATAAGCATCTTAATTGTGCATGATATAATTGGAGACTACAACTGACAGGACTCTTATATGTTTTCACTGAAGATACTGTAGATAAATGACTATTCCCATAAGAGAAATTTTTTTGACTGAGAATTCGGTAAATAAAATGTAAACTAAATGATCTGTTGGATGTTCCTAATAACAACGGCTTTTTAATGCTGTTTCTGTGTAATATTCAGGCCTTGATTTTAGCGTTACACTTCAGTCTGCATTGTTAAGGACAAATACGTAACAGAAACTTCATATAGTTAGTAATGCGAATCAAAACATTAAATTTTCCGAGCAAAGCAAAGTACTAGTGATCCATCTATAACCATATAACAATGATTTACAGTCTGCCAAATCTGTTTCGTGCTTTAATAATGTTACGTGCTAAAGTAGTTGAAACCGTTTGCTCATAGTATAACAGACGTTTGCAAATCAAACGAATTGTATTTGCAATTCCACCATCAATGCTATACTGCAGGTTACTAAAATTACTTTTCGTTTGTATTGTATGCTGCTAATTATTATCATGACATTGCGATAGAACTGGCCTTAAATAATTTACGTACACATTGGAAAAATGCGAATAATAGACTTTAAAACACTGATGAAAAGAGAATATTTCAGATTTCCGGAGAAGAAATCCGTGCTAACTCGATGCAAGCTTATCAATTATACATGTTAGAAATGAAGACTACAAATGAAAGGACTCTTATATGCTGCCACTAAATCTACAGCAGTTGTTAATTACACATGAGAACATTTTTTCCCAGAGATCGTATAACAGCTGATAGTATAACATCCGTTTTCAAATCAAAACTATCTTATTTCCATCCAGTATGAATTGTATACAGCAGTTTCCTAAATAAACTTTTCCTTTTAGAGTTGCATGGTCCTCACTGTTTTCCTGACTTTGCTGTAGAAGCAGACTTAAGCTGAATAATATACGTCCACTTTGCACAAAATGCAAATATTTTTCGGTAAAATGTCCAGATGAAAACTGACCATTTCTGTATTGATTAAAAGAAATTCGTGCTCAGTAGATATAAGCATCTTAATTGTCCATGATACAATTGGAGACTACAACTGACAGGACTCTTATATGTTTTCACTGAAGATACTGTAGATAAATGTCTATTTACACATAAGAGAAATTTTGTTGACAAAGAATTCGGTAAATAAAATGTAAACTAAATGATCTGTTGGATGTTCCTAATAACAACGGCTTTTTAATTCTGTTTCTGTGTAATATTCACGACTTAATTTTAGCGTTACACTTCAGCCTGTATTGTTGACAAATACGTAACAGAAACTTCAAATAGTTAGTAATGCGAATCAAAACATTAAATTTTCCGAGAAAAGCAAAGTACTAGTGATCCATCTATAATCTTTTAACAATGATTTACAGTCTACCAAATATGTTTCGTGGTTTAATAAAGTTACGTGCTAAAGTAGTTGAAACCGTTTGCACATAGTATAACAGACGTTTGCAAATTAAACGAATAGTGTTTGCAATTCCAGCGACAATGCTATACTGCAGGTTATTAAAATTACTTTTCCTTTAAGTATTGTATGGTGCTAATTATTATCATGACTTTGCGATAGAACTGGCAAGTAGGAATAATGTACGTATACATTGCAAAAACTGCGAATAATAGACTTTAAAACACTGATGAAAAGTGAATATTTCAGTTTTCCGGAAAAGAAATGCGTGCTAACTCGATGCAAGCTTATCAATTATACATGATAGAAATGAAGACTACAAATGAAAGGACTCTTATATGCTGCCACTAAATCTACAGCAGTTATTATTTACACGAGAACATTTTTTCCCAGAGATCGTATAACAGCTGATAGTATAACATCCATTTTCAAATCAAAACTATCTTATTTCCATCCAGAATAAATTGTATACAGCAGTTTCCTAAATATACTTTTCCTTTTACAGTTGCATGGTCCTGACTATTTTCCTGACTTTGCTGTAGACGCAGACTTAAGCTGAATAATATACGTCCACTTTGCACAAAATGCAAATATGTTTCGGTAAAATGTCCAGATGAAAACTGACCATTTCTGTATTGATTAAAAGAAATTCGTGCTGAGAAGATATAAGCATCTTAATTGTCCATGATACAATTGGAGACTACAACTGACAGGACTCATATATGTTTTCACTGAAGATACTGTAGATAAATGACTATTTACACATAAGAGAAATTTTTTTGTCAAAGAATTCGGTAAATAAAATGTAAACTAAATGATCTGTTGGATGTTCCTAATAACAACGGCTTTTTAATTCTATGTTTCTGTGTAATATTCTCGCCTTGATTTTAGCGTTACACTTCAGCCTGTATTGTTAAGGACAAATACGTAAGAGAAACTTCAAATAGCTAGTAATGCGAATCAAAACATTTCATTTGCGGATAAAGCAAAGTAATATAGATCCATCTATAACCATTTAACAATGATTTACACTGCCAAATCTGTTTCGTGCTTTAATAAAATTACGTGCTAAAATAGTTGAAACCGATTGCTCATAGTATAACAGACGTTTGCAAATCAAACGAATTGTATTTGCAATTCCACCATTAATGCTGTACTGCAGGTTACTAAAATTACTTTTCGTTTGTATTGTATGCTGCTAATTATTATCATGACCTTGCGATAGAACTGGCCTTAAATAATTTACGTACACATTGGAAAAATGCGAATAATAGACTTTAAAACACTGATGAAAAGAGAATATTTCAGTTTTCCGGAGAAGAAATCCGTGCGAACTCGATGCAAGCTTATCAATTATACATGTTAGAAATGAAAACTACAAATGAAAGGACTCTTATATGCTGCCACTAAATCTACAGCAGTTGTTATTTACACATGTGAACATTTTTTCCCAGAGATCGTATAACAGCTGATAGTATAACATCCGTTTTCAAATCAAAACTATCTTATTTCCATCCAGTAGAAATTGTATACAGCAGTTTCCTAAATATACTTTTCCTTTTAGAGTTGCATGGTACTCACTGTTTTCCTGACATTGCTGTAGAAGCAGACTTAAGCTGAATAATATACGTCCACTTTGCACAAAATGCAAATATTTTTCGGTAAACTGTCCAGATGAAAACTGACCATTTCTGTATTGATTAAAAGCAATTCGTGCTGAGTAGATATAAGCATCTTAATTGAGCATGATATAATTGGAGACTACAACTGACAGGACTCTTATATGTTTTCACTGTAGATAAATGACTATTCCCATAAGAGAAATTTTTTTGACTGAGAGTTCGGTAAATAAAATGTAAACTAAATGATCTGTTGGATGTTCCTAATAACAACGGCTTTTTAATTCTGTTTCTGTGTAATATTCAGGCCTTGATTTTAGCGTTACACTTCAGTCTGCATTGTTAAGGACAAATACGTAACAGAAACTTCATATAGTTAGTAATGCGGATCAAAACATTAAATTTTCCGAGCAAAGCAAAGTACTAGTGATCCATCTATAACCATATAACAATGATTTACAGTCTGCCAAATCTGTTTCGTGCTTTAATAATGTTACGTGCTAAAGTAGTTGAAACCGTTTGCTCATAGTATAACAGACGTTTGCAAATCAAACGAATTGTATTTGCAATTCCACCATCAATGCTATACTGCAGGTTACTAAAATTACTTTTCGTTTGTATTGTATGCTGCTAATTATTATCATGACATTGCGATAGAACTGGCCTTAAATAATTTACGTACACATTGGAAAAATGCGAATAATAGACTTTAAAACACTGATGAAAAGAGAATATTTCAGATTTCCGGAGAAGAAATCCGTGCTAACTCGATGCAAGCTTATCAATTATACATGTTAGAAATGAAGACTACAAATGAAAGGACTCTTATATGCTGCCACTAAATCTACAGCAGTTGTTAATTACACATGAGAACATTTTTTCCCAGAGATCGTATAACAGCTGATAGTATAACATCCGTTTTCAAATCAAAACTATCTTATTTCCATCCAGTATAAATTGTATACAGCAGTTTCCTAAATAAACTTTTCCTTTTAGAGTTGCATGGTCCTCACTGTTTTCCTGACTTTGCTGTAGAAGCAGACTTAAGCTGAATAATATACGTCCACTTTGCACAAAATGCAAATATTTTTCGGTAAAATGTCCAGATGAAAACTGACCATTTCTGTATTGATTAAAAGAAATTCGTGCTCAGTAGATATAAGCATCTTAATTGTCCATGATACAATTGGAGACTACAACTGACAGGACTCTTATATGTTTTCACTGAAGATACTGTAGATAAATGTCTATTTACACATAAGAGAAATTTTGTTGACAAAGAATTCGGTAAATAAAATGTAAACTAAATGATCTGTTGGATGTTCCTAATAACAACGGCTTTTTAATTCTGTTTCTGTGTAATATTCACGACTTAATTTTAGCGTTACACTTCAGCCTGTATTGTTGACAAATACGTAACAGAAACCAAATAGTTAGTAATGCGAATCAAAACATTAAATTTTCCGAGAAAAGCAAAGTACTAGTGATCCATCTATAATCTTTTAACAATGATTTACAGTCTACCAAATATGTTTCGTGGTTTAATAAAGTTACGTGCTAAAGTAGTTGAAACCGTTTGCACATAGTATTACAGACGTTTGCAAATTAAACGAATAGTGTTTGCAATTCCAGCGACAATGCTATACTGCAGGTTATTAAAATTACTTTTCCTTTAAGTATTGTATGGTGCTAATTATTATCATGACTTTGCGATAGAACTGGCAAGAAGGAATAATGTATGTATACATTGCAAAAATGCGAATAATAGACTTTAAAACACTGATGAAAAGTGAATATTTCAGTTTTCCGGAAAAGAAATGCGTGCTAACTCGATGCAAGCTTATCGATTATACATGATAGAAATGAAGACTACAAATGAAAGGACTCTTATATGCTGCCACTAAATCTACAGCAGTTATTATTTACACGAGAACATTTTTTCCCAGAGATCGTATAACAGCTGATAGTATAACATCCATTTTCAAATCAAAACTATCTTATTTCCATCCAGTATAAATTGTATACAGCAGTTTCCTAAATATACTTTTCCTTTTAGAGTTGCATGGTCCTCACTGTTTTCCTGACTTTGCTGTAGACGCAGACTTAAGCTGAATAATATACGTCCACTTTGCACAAAATGCAAATATGTTTCGGTAAAATGTCCAGATGAAAACTGACCATTTCTGTATTGATTAAAAGAAATTCGTGCTGACTAGATATATGCATCTTAATAGTCCATGATACAATTGGAGACTACAAAGGGAAGGACTCTTATATGCTGCCACTGAAGTTACTGTAGATAAATGACTATTTACACATAACAGAATTTTTTTTCACAAAGAATTCGGTAAATAAAATGTAATCTAAATGATCTGTTGGATGTTGCTAATAACAAGGGCTTTTTAATTCTATGTTTCTGTGTAAAATTCACGCCTTGATGTTAGCGTTACACTTCAGCCTGTATTGTTAAGGACAAATACGTAAGAGAAACTTCAAATAGTTAGTAATGCGAATCAAAACATTTCATTTGCGGATAAAAGCAAAGTACTATAGATCCATCTATAACCATTTAACAATGATTAATAGCCTGCCAAATCTGTTTCGTGCTTTAATAAAGTTACGTGCTAAAATAGTTGAAACCGTTTGCTCATAGTATAACAGACGTTTGCAAATGAAACGAATTGTATTTGCAATTCCACCATCAATGCTATACTGCAGGTTACTAAAATTACTTTTCGTTTGTATTGTATCGTGCTAATTATTATCATGACTTTGCGATAGAACTGGCAAGTAGGAATAATGTACGTACATAATGCAAAAATGCGAATAATAGACTTTAAAACACTGATGAAAAGTGAATATTTCAGTTTTCCGGAAAAGAAATGCGTGATAACTCGATGCAAGCTTATCAATTATACATGATAGAAATGAAGACTACAAGTGAAAGGACTCTTATATGCTGCCACTAAATCTACAGCAGTTGTTATGTACACATGAGAACATTTTTTCCCGGAGATGGTATAACAGCTGATAGTATAACATCCGTTTTCCAATCAAAACTATCTTATTTCCATCCAGTATAAATTGTATACAGCAGTTTCCTAAATATATTCCTTTTAGAATTGCATGGTCCTAACTGTTTTCCGGAATTTGCTGTAGACACAGACTTAAGTTGCATAATATACGTCCACTTTGCACAAAATGCAAATATTTTTCGGTAAAATGTCCAGATGAAAACTGACCATTTCTGTATTGATTAAAAGAAATTCGTGCTGAGCAGATATAAGCATCTTAATTGTTCATGATACAATTGGAGACTACAACTGACAGGACTCTTATATGTTTTCACTGAAGATACTGTAGATAAATGACTATTTACACATAAGAGAAATTTTTTTGACAAAGAATTCGGTAAATAAAATGTATGCTAAATAATCTTTTGGATGTTGCTAATAATAACGGCTTTTTAATTCTATGTTTCTGTGTAATATTCACGACTTAATTTTAGCGTTACACTTCAGCCTGTATTGTTGACAAATACGTAACAGAAACTTCAAATAGTTAGTAATGCGAATCAAAACATTAAATTTTCCGAGAAAAGGAAAGTACTAGTGATCCATCTATAACCATATAACAATGATTTACAGTCTGCCACATCTGTTTCGTGCTTTAATAAAGTTACGTGCTAAAGTAGTTGAAACCGTTTGTTCATAGTATAACAGACGTTTGCAAATCAAACGAATTGTATTTGCAATTCCCCCATCAATGCTATACTGCAGGTTACTAAAATTACTTTTCCTTTAAGTATTGTATGGTGCTAATTATGATCAGGACCTTGCGATAGAACTGGCCTTAAATAATGTACGTACACATTGCAAAAATGCGAATAATAGACTTTAAAACACTGATGAAAAGTGAATATTATAGTTTTCCGGAAAAGAAATGCGTGATGACTCGATGCAAGCTTATCAATTATACATGACAGAAATGAAGACTACAAATGAAAGGACTCTTATATGCTGCCACTAAATCTACAGCAGTTGTTATTTACAATTGAGAACATTTTTTCCCAGAGATCGTATAACAGCTGATAGTATAACATCCGTTTTCAAATCAAAACTATCTTATTTCCATCCAGTATAAATTGTATACAGCAGTTTCCTAAATATACTTTTCCTTTTAGAGTTGCATGGTCCTCACTGTTTTCCTGACTTTGCTGTAGAAGCAGACTTAAGCTGAATAATATACGTCCACTTTGCACAAAATGCAAATATTTTTCGGTAAAATGTCCAGATGAAAACTGACCGTTTCTGTATTGATTAAAATAAATTCGTGCTGAGTAGATATAAGCATCTTTATTGTCCATGATACAATTGGAGACTACAACTGACAGGACTCTTATATGTTTTCACTGAAGGTACTGTAGATAAATGACTATTTACACATAAGAGAAATTTTTTTGACAAAGGATTCGGTAAATAAAATGTAATCTAAATGATCAGTTGGATGTTGCTAATAATAACGGCCTTTTAATTCTATGTTCTGTGTAATACTCACGACTTAATTTTAGCGTTACACTTCAGTCTGCATTGTTAAGGACAGATACGTAACAGAAACTTCAAATAGTTAGTAATGCGAATCAAAACATTAAATTTTCCGAGAAAAGCAAAGTACTAGCGATCCATCTATAACCTTTTAACAATGATTTACAGTCTGCCAAATATGTTTCGTGCTTTTATACAGTTACGTGATAAAGTAGTTGAAACCGTTTGCACATAGTATAACAGACGTTTGCAAATTAAACGAATATTATTTGCAATTCCAGCGACAATGCTATACTGCAGGTTATTAAAAATACTTTTTCTTTAAGTATTGTATGGTGCTGATTATTATCATGACTTTGCGATAGAACTGGCAAGTAGGAATAATGTACGTACACATTGCAAAAATGCGAATAATAGACTTTAAAGCACTGAAGAAAATTGAATATTTCAGTTTTCCGGAAAAGAAATGCGTGCTAACTCGATGCAAGCTTATCGATTATACATGATAGAAATGAAGACTACAAATGAAAGGACTCTTATATGCTGCCACTAAATCTACAGCTGTTGTTATTTACAGGAGAACATTTTTTCCCAGAGATCGTATAACAGCTGATAGTATAACATCCGTTTTCCAATCAAAACTATCTTATTTCCATCCAGTAGAAATTGTATACAGCAGTTTCCTAAATATATTCCTTTTAGAATTGCATGGTCCTAACTGTTTTCCGGAATTTGCTGTAGACACAGACTTAAGTTGCATAATGTACGTCCAATTTGCACAAAATGCAAATATGATTCGGTAAAATGTCCAGATGAAAACTGACCATTTCTGCATTGATTAAAAGAAATTCATGCTGAGTAGATATAAGCATCTTAATTGTCCATGATACAATTGGACACTACAACTGACAGGACTCTTATATGTTTTCACTGAAGATACTGTAGATAAATGACTATTTACACATAAGAGAAATTTTTTTGACAAAGAATTCGGTAAATAAAATGTATGCTAAATAATCTTTTGGATGTTGCTAATAATAACGGCTTTTTAATTCTATGTTTCTGTGTAATATTCACGACTTAATTTTAGCGTTACACTTCAGCCTGTATTGTTGACAAATACGTAACAGAAACTTCAAATTGTTAGTAATGCGAATCAAAACATTAAATTTTCCGAGAAAAGGAAAGTACTAGTGATCCATCTATAACCATATAACAATGATTTACAGTCTGCCACATCTGTTTCGTGCTTTAATAAAGTTACGTGCTAAAGTAGTTGAAACCGTTTGTTCATAGTATAACAGACGTTTGCAAATCAAACGAATTGTATTTGCAATTCCCCCATCAATGCTATACTGCAGGTTACTAAAATTACTTTTCCTTTAAGTATTGTATGGTGCTAATTATGATCATGACCTTGCGATAGAACTGGCCTTAAATAATGTACGTACACATTGCAAAAATGCGTATAATAGACTTTAAAACACTGATGAAAAGTGAATATTATAGTTTTCCGGAAAAGAAATGCGTGATAACTCGATGCAAGCTTATCAATTATACATGACAGAAATGAAGACTACAAATGAAAGGACTCTTATATGCTGCCACTAAATCTACAGCAGTTGTTATTTACAATTGAGAACATTTTTTCCCAGAGATCGTATAACAGCTGATAGTATAACATCCGTTTTCAAATCAAAACTATCTTATTTCCATCCAGTATAAATTGTATACAGCAGTTTCCTAAATATACTTTTCCTTTTAGAGTTGCATGGTCCTCACTGTTTTCCTGACTTTGCTGTAGAAGCAGACTTAAGCTGAATAATATACGTCCACTTTGCACAAAATGCAAATATTTTTCGGTAAAATGTCCAGATGAAAACTGACCGTTTCTGTATTGATTAAAATAAATTCGTGCTGAGTAGATATAAGCATCTTTATTGTCCATGATACAATTGGAGACTACAACTGACAGGACTCTTATATGTTTTCACTGAAGATACTGTAGATAAATGACTATTTACACATAAGAGAAATTTTTTGACAAAGAATTCGGTAAATAAAATGTAAACTAAATGATCTGTTGGTTGTTCCTAATAACAACGGCTTTTTAATTCTATGTTTCTGTGTAATATTCACGCCTTGATTTTAGCGTTACACTTCAGTCTGCATTGTTAAGGACAAATACGTAACAGAAACTTCAAATAGTTAGTAATGCGAATCAAATCATTAAATTTTCCGAGAAAAGCAAAGTACTAGTGATCCATCTATAACCTTTTAACAATGATTTACAGTCTATCAAATATGTTTCGTGCTTTAATAAAGTTACGTGCTAAAGTAGTTGAAACCGTTTGCACATAGTATAACAGACGTTTGCAAATTAAACGAATAGTATTTGCAATTCCAGCGACAATGCTATACTGCAGGTTATTAAAAATACTATTCCTTTAAGTATTGTAAGGTGCTAATTATTATCATGAGTTTGCGAGAGAACTGGCAAGTAGGAATAATGTACGTATACATTGCAAAAATGCGAATAATAGACACTGATGAAAAATGAATATTTCAGTTTTCCGGAAAAGAAATGCGTGCTAACTCGATGCAAGCTTATCAATTATACATGATAGAAATGAAGACTATAAACGAATTGTATTTGCAATTCCAGCGACAATGCTATACTGCAGGTTACTAAAATTACTTTTCCTTTAAGTATTGTATGGTGCTAATTATGATCATGACCTTGCGATAGAACTGGCCTTAAATAATGTACGTGTGCTGTCTTTACGACAGTTATTTAGTTTATAATATTTTCGCTTAGTAATTCATTCAATAGTATTTTCTAGTTAGAATTAGGAGTGTTTAAAGTATATTCATTGCATGTAAAATATATCGGCATGCGATGACGTTACATCCGGTTTCGCCGCGTCTTGTGGGAAAACACCGGTTTGAAATTAGCGCGAGGGTGGGGGCTCTCCACGAGGCTCACCTGAGCAGAAGTAGTTTTGCAGGCATGAGAAATCACAGTGAGAGCAACGCTGTAAGTTAATAGATAATCGATATATTGAACTAAGATGTTAATGCCGATCCTGTTAGAAGTAACGACGGTAGATAATGTTTATGCTTTCGTTAGTTAAAGAGTCGCGGATAGTTTGCATGGAAGTGTATTTAAAGTAGTCAATGGAGCAGGGAAACTCTCCCTGTATACTGCACCTTAGTGTAATGTAGTTATAGTCACCTTTGCAAGTATTTACACTTGAAATGTGATATTAAGGAAGGAACAAATACTGTATCAATCTTGTATTGTTTTATCAACAGTTTTCACCATATGTTAATGTGAAGAGTGAACAGTAAATGGTTAATCTTACGGCGATCTGGTTCTTATTAACTGGTTTATCTCGACGTTAAATTCGACGTTATCAGTACACGCGAAGGAGAACGTTACAGTACGTACACATTGCAAAAATGCGAATAATAGACTTTAAAACACTGATGAAAAGAGAATATTTCAGTTTTCCGGAAAAGAAATCCGTGCCAACTCGATGCAAGCTTATCAATTTTACACGATAGAAATGAAGACTACAAATGAAAGGACTCTTATATGCTGCCATTATATCTACAGCAATTAAATTATTTACACATGAGAACATTTTTTCCCAGAGATCGTATAACAGCTGATAGTATAACATCCGTTTTCCAATCAAAACTATCTTATTTCCATCCAGTATAAATTGTCTACTACAGTTTCCTAAATATAATCCTTTTAGAATTGCATGGTCCTAACTGTTTTCCGGAATTTGCTGTAGACACAGACTTAAGTTGCATAATGTACGTCCACTTTGCACAAAATGCAAATATTTTTCGGTAAAATGTCCAGATGAAAACTGACCATTTCTGTATTGATTAAAAGAAATTCGTGCTGAGTAGATATAAGCATCTTAATTGTCCATGATACAATTGGAGACTACAACTGACAGGACACTTATATGTTTTCACTGAAGATACTGTAGATAAATGATTATTTACACATAAGAGAAATTTTTTTGACAAAGAATTCGGTAAATAAAATAACTAAATGATCTGTTGGATGTTCCTAATAACAACGGCTTTTTAATGCTATGTTTCTGTGTAATATTCACGCCTTGATTTTAGCGTTACACTTCAGCCTGTATTTTTAAGGACAAATACGTAACAGAAACTTCAGCTAGTTAGTAATGCGAATCAATACATTTCATTTGCGGATAAAAGCAAAGTACTGGTGATCCATCTATAACCATTTAACAATGATTTACAGTCTGCCAAATCTGTTTCGTGCTTTAATAAAGTTACCTGCTAAAGTAGTTGAAACCGTTTGCTCATAGTATAACAGACGTTTGCAAATCAAACGAATTGTATTTGCAATTCCACCATCAATGCTATACTGCAAGTTACTAAAATTACTTTTCCTTTGTATTGTATGGTGCTACTTATTATCATGACTTTGCGATAGAACTGGCAAATAGGAATAATGTACGTACACATTGCAAAAATGCGAATAACAGACTTTAAAACACAAATGAAAAGTGAATATTTCAGTTTTCCGGAAAAGAAATGCGTGCTAACTCGATGCAATTTAATCAATTATACATGATAGAAATGAAGACTACAAATGAAAGGACTCTTAAATGCTGCCACTAAATATACAGCAGTTATTTACACATGAGAACATTTTTTCCCAGTGATCGTATAACAGATGATCCTATTACAGCCGTTTGCAAATCAAACGAATCCTATTTGTATCCAATATAAATTGAATACTGCAGTTTCCTAAATATACTTTTACTTTTAGAATTTCATGGTCCTAACTGTTTTCCGGAATTTCCTGTAGACGCAGACTTAAGCTGCATAATGTACGTCCACATTGCAGAAAATGCAAACATTAGTCGGTAATATGTTCAGATGAAAACTGACCATTTCTGTATTGATTAAAAGAAATTCGTGCAGACTAGATATAAGCATCTTAATTTTCCATGATACAATTGGAGACTACAACTGACAGGACTCTTATATGCTGCCACTGAAGTTACTGTAGATAAATGACTATTTACACGTAAGAGAAATTTTTTTGGCAAAGAATTCGGTAAATAAAATGTAAACTAAATGATCTGTTGGATGTTCCTAATAACAACGGCTTTTTAATTCTATGTTTCGGTGTAATATTCACGCCTTGATTTTAGCGTTACACTTCAGTCTGCATTGTTAAGGACAAATACGTAACAGAAACTTCAAATAGTTAGTAATGCGAATCAAAACATTAAATTTTCCGGGAAAAGCAAAGTACTAGTGATCCATCTATAACCTTTTAACAATGATTTACAGTCTCCCAAATATGTTTAGTGCTTTAATAAAGTTACGTGCTAAAGTATTTGAAACCGTTTGCACATAGTATAACAGACGTTTGCAAATTAAACGAAAAGTATTTGCAATTCCAGCGACAATGCTATACTGCAGGTTATTAAAAATACTTTTCCTTTAAGTATTGTATGGTGCTAATTATTATCATGGCTTTCCGATAGAACTGGCAAGCAGGAATAATGTACGTATACATTGCAAAAATGCGAATAATAGACTTTAAAACACTGATGAAAAGTGAATATTTCAGTTTTCCGGAAAAGAAATGTGTGATAACTCGATTCAAGCTTATCAATTATACGATAGCAATGAAGACTACAAATGAAAGGACTCTTATATGCTGCCACTAAATCTACAGCAGTTGTTATTTACACATGAGAACATTTTTTCCCAGGTATCGTATAACAGCTGATAGTATAACATCCGTTTTCAAATCAAAACTATCTTATTTCCATCCAGTATAAATTGTATACAGCAGTTTCCTAAATATACTTTTCCTTTTAGAGTTGCATGGTCCTCACTGTTTTCCTGACTTTGCTGTAGAAGCAGACTTAAGCTGAATAATATACGTCCACTTTGCACAAAATGCAAATATTTTTCGGTAAAATGTCCAGATGAAAACTGACCGTTTCTGTATTGATTAAAATAAATTCGTGCTGAGTAGATATAAGCATCTTTATTGTCCATGATACAATTGGAGACTACAACTGACAGGACTCTTATATGTTTTCACTGAAGATACTGTAGATAAATGACTATTTACACATAAGAGAAATTTTTTGACAAAGAATTCGGTAAATAAAATGTAAACTAAATGATCTGTTGGTTGTTCCTAATAACAACGGCTTTTTAATTCTATGTTTCTGTGTAATATTCACGCCTTGATTTTAGCGTTACACTTCAGTCTGCATTGTTAAGGACAAATACGTAACAGAAACTTCAAATAGTTAGTAATGCGAATCAAATCATTAAATTTTCCGAGAAAAGCAAAGTACTAGTGATCCATCTATAACCTTTTAACAATGATTTACAGTCTATCAAATATGTTTCGTGCTTTAATAAAGTTACGTGCTAAAGTAGTTGAAACCGTTTGCACATAGTATAACAGACGTTTGCAAATTAAACGAATAGTATTTGCAATTCCAGCGACAATGCTATACTGCAGGTTATTAAAAATACTATTCCTTTAAGTATTGTAAGGTGCTAATTATTATCATGAGTTTGCGAGAGAACTGGCAAGTAGGAATAATGTACGTATACATTGCAAAAATGCGAATAATAGACTGATGAAAAATGAATATTTCAGTTTTCCGGAAAAGAAATGCGTGCTAACTCGATGCAAGCTTATCAATTATACATGATAGAAATGAAGACTATAAACGAATTGTATTTGCAATTCCAGCGACAATGCTATACTGCAGGTTACTAAAATTACTTTTCCTTTAAGTATTGTATGGTGCTAATTATGATCATGACCTTGCGATAGAACTGGCCTTAAATAATGTACGTGTGCTGTCTTTACGACAGTTATTTAGTTTATAATATTTTCGCTTAGTAATTCATTCAATAGTATTTTCTAGTTAGAATTAGGAGTGTTTAAAGTATATTCATTGCATGTAAAATATATCGGCATGCGATGACGT
The DNA here is from genome assembly GCF_030144855.1 of Hypanus sabinus. Lineage (NCBI taxonomy): Eukaryota > Metazoa > Chordata > Chondrichthyes > Myliobatiformes > Dasyatidae > Hypanus > Hypanus sabinus. Next base: position 1,105,890 of record NW_026779034.1, read on the forward strand.
TACATCCGGTTTCGCCGCGTCTTGTGGGAAAACACCGGTTTGAAATTAGCGCGAGGGTGGGGGCTCTCCACGAGGCTCACCTGAGCAGAAGTAGTTTTGCAGGCATGAGAAATCACAGTGAGAGCAACGCTGTAAGTTAATAGATAATCGATATATTGAACTAAGATGTTAATGCCGATCCTGTTAGAAGTAACGACGGTAGATAATGTTTATGCTTTCGTTAGTTAAAGAGTCGCGGATAGTTTGCATGGAAGTGTATTTAAAGTAGTCAATGGAGCAGGGAAACTCTCCCTGTATACTGCACCTTAGTGTAATGTAGTTATAGTCACCTTTGCAAGTATTTACACTTGAAATGTGATATTAAGGAAGGAACAAATACTGTATCAATCTTGTATTGTTTTATCAACAGTTTTCACCATATGTTAATGTGAAGAGTGAACAGTAAATGGTTAATCTTACGGCGATCTGGTTCTTATTAACTGGTTTATCTCGACGTTAAATTGACGTTATCAGTACACGCGAAGGAGAACGTTACAGTACGTACACATTGCAAAAATGCGAATAATAGACTTTAAAACACTGATGAAAAGAGAATATTTCAGTTTTCCGGAAAAGAAATCCGTGCCAACTCGATGCAAGCTTATCAATTTTACACGATAGAAATGAAGACTACAAATGAAAGGACTCTTATATGCTGCCATTATATCTACAGCAATTAAATTATTTACACATGAGAACATTTTTTCCCAGAGATCGTATAACAGCTGATAGTATAACATCCGTTTTCCAATCAAAACTATCTTATTTCCATCCAGTATAAATTGTCTACTACAGTTTCCTAAATATAATCCTTTTAGAATTGCATGGTCCTAACTGTTTTCCGGAATTTGCTGTAGACACAGACTTAAGTTGCATAATGTACGTCCACTTTGCACAAAATGCAAATATTTTTCGGTAAAATGTCCAGATGAAAACTGACCATTTCTGTATTGATTAAAAGAAATTCGTGCTGAGTAGATATAAGCATCTTAATTGTCCATGATACAATTGGAGACTACAACTGACAGGACACTTATATGTTTTCACTGAAGATACTGTAGATAAATGATTATTTACACATAAGAGAAATTTTTTTGACAAAGAATTCGGTAAATAAAATAACTAAATGATCTGTTGGATGTTCCTAATAACAACGGCTTTTTAATGCTATGTTTCTGTGTAATATTCACGCCTTGATTTTAGCGTTACACTTCAGCCTGTATTTTTAAGGACAAATACGTAACAGAAACTTCAGCTAGTTAGTAATGCGAATCAATACATTTCATTTGCGGATAAAAGCAAAGTACTGGTGATCCATCTATAACCATTTAACAATGATTTACAGTCTGCCAAATCTGTTTCGTGCTTTAATAAAGTTACCTGCTAAAGTAGTTGAAACCGTTTGCTCATAGTATAACAGACGTTTGCAAATCAAACGAATTGTATTTGCAATTCCACCATCAATGCTATACTGCAAGTTACTAAAATTACTTTTCCTTTGTATTGTATGGTGCTACTTATTATCATGACTTTGCGATAGAACTGGCAAATAGGAATAATGTACGTACACATTGCAAAAATGCGAATAACAGACTTTAAAACACAAATGAAAAGTGAATATTTCAGTTTTCCGGAAAAGAAATGCGTGCTAACTCGATGCAATTTAATCAATTATACATGATAGAAATGAAGACTACAAATGAAAGGACTCTTAAATGCTGCCACTAAATATACAGCAGTTATTTACACATGAGAACATTTTTTCCCAGTGATCGTATAACAGATGATCCTATTACAGCCGTTTGCAAATCAAACGAATCCTATTTGTATCCAATATAAATTGAATACTGCAGTTTCCTAAATATACTTTTACTTTTAGAATTTCATGGTCCTAACTGTTTTCCGGAATTTCCTGTAGACGCAGACTTAAGCTGCATAATGTACGTCCACATTGCAGAAAATGCAAACATTAGTCGGTAATATGTTCAGATGAAAACTGACCATTTCTGTATTGATTAAAAGAAATTCGTGCAGACTAGATATAAGCATCTTAATTTTCCATGATACAATTGGAGACTACAACTGACAGGACTCTTATATGCTGCCACTGAAGTTACTGTAGATAAATGACTATTTACACGTAAGAGAAATTTTTTTGGCAAAGAATTCGGTAAATAAAATGTAAACTAAATGATCTGTTGGATGTTCCTAATAACAACGGCTTTTTAATTCTATGTTTCGGTGTAATATTCACGCCTTGATTTTAGCGTTACACTTCAGTCTGCATTGTTAAGGACAAATACGTAACAGAAACTTCAAATAGTTAGTAATGCGAATCAAATCATTAAATTTTCCGGGAAAAGCAAAGTACTAGTGATCCATCTATAACCTTTTAACAATGATTTACAGTCTCCCAAATATGTTTAGTGCTTTAATAAAGTTACGTGCTAAAGTATTTGAAACCGTTTGCACATAGTATAACAGACGTTTGCAAATTAAACGAAAAGTATTTGCAATTCCAGCGACAATGCTATACTGCAGGTTATTAAAAATACTTTTCCTTTAAGTATTGTATGGTGCTAATTATTATCATGGCTTTCCGATAGAACTGGCAAGCAGGAATAATGTACGTATACATTGCAAAAATGCGAATAATAGACTTTAAAACACTGATGAAAAGTGAATATTTCAGTTTTCCGGAAAAGAAATGTGTGATAACTCGATTCAAGCTTATCAATTATACGATAGCAATGAAGACTACAAATGAAAGGACTCTTATATGCTGCCACTAAATCTACAGCAGTTGTTATTTACACATGAGAACATTTTTTCCCAGGTATCGTATAACAGCTGATAGTATAACATCCGTTTTCAAATCAAAACTATCTTATTTCCATCCAGTATAAATTGTATACAGCAGTTTCCTAAATATACTTTTCCTTTTAGAGTTGCATGGTCCTCACTGTTTTCCTGACTTTGCTGTAGAAGCAGACTTAAGCTGAATAATATACGTCCACTTTGAACAAAATGCAAATATTTTTCGGTAAAATGTCCAGTTTTTAAACTGACCATTTCTGTATTGATTAAAAGAAATTCGTGCTGAGTAGATATAAGCATCTTAATTGTCCATGATACAATTGGAGACTACAACTGACAGGACTCTTATATGTTTTCACTGACGATACTGTAGATAAATGACTATTTACACATAAGAGAAATTTTTTTGACAAAGAATTCGGTAAATAAAATGTAAACTAAATGATCTGTTGGATGTTCCTAATAACAACGGCTTTTTAATTCTATGTTTCTGTGTAATATTCACGACTTGATTTTAGCGTTACACTTCAGTCTGCATTGTTAAGGACAAATACGTAACAGAAACTTCAAATAGTTAGTAATGCGAATCAAAACATTAAATTTTCCGGGAAAAGCAAAGTACTAGTGATCCATCTATAACCTTTTAACAATGATTTACAGTCTCCCAAATATGTTTAGTGCTTTAATAAAGTTACGTGCTAAAGTAGTTGAAACCGTTTGCACATAGTATAACAGACGTTTGCAAATTAAACGAAAAGTATTTGCAATTCCAGCGACAATGCTATACTGCAGGTTATTAAAAATACTTTTCCTTTAAGTATTGTATGGTGCTAATTATTATCATGGCTTTGCGATAGAACTGGCAAGCAGGAATAATGTACGTATACATTGCAAAAAATGCGAATAATAGACTTTAAAACACTGATGAAAAGTGAATATTTCAGTTTTCCGGAAAAGAAATGCGTGCTAACTCGATGCAAGCTTATCAATTATACATGATAGAAATGAAGACTACAAATGAAAGGACTCTTATATGCTGCCACTAAATATACAGCAGTTATTTACACATGAGTACATTTTTTCCAGTGATCGTATAACAGATGATCCTATTACAGCCGTTTGCAAATCAAACGAATCTTATTTGTATCCAATATAAATTGAATACTGCAGTTTCCTAAATATACTTTTCCTTTTAGAATTGCATGGTCATAACTGTTTTCCGGAATTTGCTGTGGACGCAGACTTAAGCTGCATAATGTACGTCCACATTGCAGAAAATGCAAACATTAGTCGGTAAAATATCCAGATGAAAACTGATCATTTCTGTTTGATTAAAAGAAATTCGTGCTGACTAGATATTAGCAGCTTAATTGTCCATGATACAATTGGAGACTACAACTGAAAGGACTCTTATATGCTGCCACTGAAGTTACTGTAGATAAATGACTATTTACACATAAGAGAAATTTTTTTGACAAAGAATTCGGTAAATAAAATAACTAAATGATCTGTTGGATGTTGCTAATAACAACGGCTTTTTAATTCTATGTTTCTGTGTAATATTCACGCCTTGATTTTAGCGTTACACTTCAGCCTGTATTGTTAAGGACAAATACGTAACAGAAACTTCAAATAGTTAGTAATGCGAATCAAAACATTTCATTTGCGGATAAAAGCAAAGTACTAGTGATCCATCTATAACCTTTTAACAATGATTTACAGTCTGCCAAATCTGTTTCGTGCTTTAATAAAGTTACGTGCTAAAGTAGTTGAAACCGTTTGCTCATAGTATAACAGACGTTTGCAAATCAAACGAATTGTATTTGCAATTCCACCATCAATGCTATACTGCAGGTTACTAAAATTACTTTTCGTTTGTATTGTATGGTGCTAATTATTATCATGACTTTGCGATAGAACTGGCAAGTAGGAATAATGTACGTACACATTGCAAAAATGCGAGTAATAGACTTTAAAACACTGATGAAAAGTGAATATTATAGTTTTCCGGAAAAGAAATGCGTGATAACTCGATGCAAGCTTATCAATTATACATGATAGAAATGAAGACTACAAATGAAAGGACTCTGATATGCTGCCACTAAATCTACAGCAGTTGATATTTTCACATGAGAACATTTTTTCCCAGGGATCGTATAACAGCTGATAGTATAACATCCGTTTTCAAATCAAAACTATCTTATTTCCATCCAGTATAAATTGTATACAGCAGTTTCCTAAATACACTTTTCCTTTTAGAGTTGCATGGTCCTCACTGTTTTCCTGACTTTGCTGTAGAAGCAGACTTAAGCTGAATAATATACGTCCACTTTGCACAAAATGCAAATATTTTTCGGTAAAATGTCCAGATGAAAACTGACCATTTCTGTATTGATTAAAAGAAATTCGTGCTGAGTAGATATAAGCATCTTAATTGTCCATGATACTATTGGAGACTACAACTGACAGGACTCTTATATGTTTTCACTGAAGATACTGTAGATAAATGACTATTTACACATAAGAGAAATTTTTTGACAAAGATTTCGGTAAATAAAATAACTAAATGATCTGTTGGATGTTCCTAATTGTCAGAAACACACTGAGTCTCAGCAATTTGCAGAACGGTAAACTTTATTTTTCGAGTCTGCAGAGTCGGACCCAACCAGCTCCTGCTAGATTGAGTGCCGAATTACACTTTGCACAGTTTTTTATACCCTACTTGTTTACGACTTTGTGAGTTGCACCCATGTGAGTTGCAGACATTCTTCCTTAATCTCATTACAAAATTACAAATGTGATTACCCTTTGGCCCACTTATCAGCCTCAGCGCATTAACACCGTTATTGTTCAACCGTTAAGCATGTCCTCCCGTTACCCGTATCGCTTCTTTAATCAGCAAGCTATTGTTTCATTCTGATTTTGCAAATTGGTTTATACGTTGCCCTGCAAGTTGCTTTGCACGTTCTTTCTGTGTCAGCACATTCTAAATGGACTCCTTAAGAACCGTCTTTAATTTAATCATTTCTCTCAATCCACCCTTTTTCTTTTTAGAATGTGCTATGTTGGGCTTTTGCCACGGGTTTACATAGGCTTCTTCCTCTAGCTCTATTTCCCTTTGTAGGAGTACCTGAACAGGATCAGCTGGGGCCCCTGGTTGCATGACTTGTCTTGCCACCCGAGCTACTAGCTACCGCAAGAAGGGGATCAGACATGATAGCAGAAGGAGGACCATCAATCCCCCTCCTATAACCCCTAAAGCGGTTCGCCACCAGCCTCCTTACAACCATCCGTCCAGCCAGTCCCAATACCCCAGCGGCTTCCAGGTCTGTACCGGCACGTGGGCCAGTTTCCTTATTTTATCTGATATTTTTTTGAACCACCTTTCCGTTGTCATCTATCTTTAAGCAGCAGTTGGTTAGATTAAACTTTCCACATACTCCTCCTTTTTGTTGTAGTCATAACATTTCTCGTTTACATGCGAGTGTGATACAAAGGACCCTGGAAAAAACCGTCATGCCCACCCTTACCGTCGTCCTGCACTTATCACATCCCCCTTCAGCGCTTCTCAACAATAGCAGTATATACATTACAGTCCCAAAGTTCATTCTGTCCGTCTTTTGAGCTTTAGCACCATCGGGTCTTCTCCCTGGACGCAAGTCCATTCTGCACCTTCTTCGGGCTTTACGGGTCCCTTGATTCTCGCGGCGTGGGTCCACCCTTTTTCTTTTGTCCTTACTGCGGCTTCGGTGATCAGTAGCACCTGGAATGGGCCTTCCCACTGCGGCTGTAACTTCTCTGGCTTCCAAGTCTTAATCAGGACCCAGTCACCGGGCTGAGTTCGGTGGAGTGCGAAGTCCAGAGTTGGGGTTTGTGCGAGTAACCCCTTCCTGCGCAATTCTGCAAAAGAACGAGACAGTGCCTGTAAATAGTCCCTTACAAAGACATCTCCCCGTTGCAGGGAAGGATAGCCCTCCACCTTGTTCCAATATGGAAGGCCAAACAACATTTCATAAGGGGATACTCCTATATCTTTTCGAGGAGCCGTGCGGATTCTTAGTAGGGCCAGGGGTAGACACTTGGTCCAGGGTAGCTTGGTTTCCATCATTAGTTTTGTCAATTGCGTCTTCAAAGTACTGTTCATCCTCTCAACTCTTCCTGAGCTCTGAGGGTGCCAGGGGGTGTGCAGCTTCCACTGGATTCCTAAGGCGTCACAGATTAGCTGGTGTGTTTTTGAGGCAAAGTGTGTTCCCCTATCTGAATCAATAGACCCCATTATTCCATATCTCGGGACTATATTTTCTAATAGGATCCGTGCCACTGTAGGGGCGTCCGCTTTAGTGGTTGGGAATGCTTCCACCCACTGAGTGAAGTGATCCACAATTACTAACAGGTAAGTACCATCTCTGAACTTGTGGTAGTTCCGTAAAGTCTATTTGGATCCGATGGAACGGTCGGACGGCTAGTGTTTGTCCCCCCTTATGGGTGGCACGCAGCATTTTCTTGTTTACCTTTTGGCAGGTGTAACAGCCCCACACCTCCTGTTGAGCTAGTGTGAATATCCCTTTACAAACATAGTCCCTTAGGATAGTGTCGCACATAGCTTGCACTCCCCAATGGCTTTGTTGGTGTAGTTGTTGCAGTATATGACGAGTTACTTCCTTATTCAGTACTTGCCGTCCGTCGGGGGTCTTCCACTCGCCTTCTGATGTTTGTCGGGCTCCCAGCTGGCTCATAGCGTCTATTTCTACTTGGGTGAAGACTGGTAGTTTGTTAAGCCCTTCCCTTATTGGTATCAGGGTTAGAAGTCGGACCGTTTTTTCCATTGCTGCCCGCTTGGCTTCTTCATCTGCGAGCCGGTTTCCTATTGCTTCCGGGGCTGTTCCTCGTTGATGTCCTGGAACGTGAACCACTGCAATTTCTTGAGGTAATGTTAGGGCTTCCAGAGTCATGCTTATCATTTGTTCGTGAGCTAATTCCCTTCCCCTGGCTGTTATCAACCCCCGTTCTTTCCAAATCTTTCCGAAGGTGTGTACCACTCCATAGGCATACTTAGAATCGGTGTATATAGTGCCTATTTTGTTTCTTAACAGTTGCAGTCCCCTCTGCAAGGCATATAGTTCACAAGACTGGGCTGACCAATTACCCGGGAGCCGGCCGGACTCCACCGTCTCCCTAGTCCTCCCGTCTATAATAGCATATCCACTGTGTCGTACCCCATTGATGCATCTGGAGGAGCCGTCGATATATAGTTCCTCGCCTTCAATTAGGGGAACTCCTTGTAGATCTTCCCTACTTTTTGTCTGAAGGTCTGTCAGCTCCACGCAGTTATGCTCGGTTTCCTCCCCTGTTGATTCCCCGTATAAGAACTGTGCCGAGTTACAACTATTGTTCTTTTCAAAGCTTAAATCATCCCCGACCATCAGAATGGTTTCGTATTTCAGTATGCGAGAGTCCGTCAACCACCGCTGAGCTTTTTGGGCTAAGAGGGTGCTAACGGAGTGCGGGGTATACACCGTCATTCTTCCCCCAAAGGTTAATTTCCGTGCTTCTTCTACTAGTACGGCTGCTGCTGCTACGGCTTGTATGCACGTCGGCCATCCCCGGGATACCGGGTCTAACATTTTTGATAAAAAGGCCACAGGTTGCCGCTTTCCTCCTTTTTCTTGGGTTAGTACTCCTAACGCAGTTCCTTCATTGTTTGTTGCATACAGCTGAAAGGGCTTTTCCAGTGCTGGCAGTGTTAATACCGGGGCCCGAATTAGTTGCCCTTTTATTTTCCTGAACTTCTGTTCTTCTTCTTCGGTCCAGCTGATTATTCCCCGGTCTTCCTTTGCCAATTTGTCGTACATAAACTTCACCAGGGAGGTATAATTCTCTATCCAAATCCGGCAATAGCCCACTAAGCCCAGAAATTGTCTTATTTCCTTCTTTGTCCTGGGAAGCGGTATTTTAGTTATTCCCGCTATTCTTTCTGGGGTTATTTGGCGGTGCCCTTTACTGACTCTGTGTCCGAGATATGTTATTTCCTTCTCGACAAATTGCAGTTTCTTCTTGGACACCCGCAATCCTTTTTCTCCTAGGTAATTCAGGAGTCTTATAGTATCGTCTCGCACTACCTCCTCTGCTGGTCCCGATAGTAGTTGGTCATCGACATACTGTAATAGTTGGTTCTTTTCGGTACAATGGAATCCAGCCAATACTTGCTCCAGTACCTGTTCGAATAGGTTTGGGGACTCCGTGAACCCTTGGGGTAAGACGGTCCACCGGAGTTGCTTCTTCCGCCCAGTGAAGGGATTTTCCCATTCAAATGCGAACATATCTCGGCTACCTTCCTCCAACGGGCAACTCCAAAAGGCATCTTTTAGATCTATCACACTGAACCATTCATGTTCAGGAGGTATTTTGCTCATTAATGTATAGGGGTTAGGCACTACCGGGTATCGTGTTTGGACTACCGCATTTAAGCCTCTCAGATCTTGAACCATTCGATACGTACCGTCGGGCTTTCGGACCGGTAGGATGGGGGTATTAAAGGGTGACATACATTCTTCCAGGAGTCCATCTGATACTAATGTCTCAATTACAGGTTGTAATCCCCTCCTCCCTTCCATGGCAATGGGATATTGCCATCTTCTCTCTTCTGCTTGTTTGTCCCACTGTGGGTCGTTTACTGGAAATTTCCGGTCCCCCGGTAACTCATTCGGCTGTTCCCTTCCCCAAATTGATATTGCAGCTTGTCGTATCATTTGCCTCTCTTGTGCAGAAAATAGCGTTCCCATAATCGCATGCATTTCTTCCCAAGTGTAAACATTAGGTCCTAAGAATTGATCCAACTGTTCTGCCAGTCCCATCGGATCTTCTAATAAAGTTTTCATATCTTTCTTAAATCCTCGTACTTCGGTACTTGTCAGAGGGACGTTTACAAATCCTGTTCCTCCCCGTTCTCCTCCCATTGGAACCTCTCGAAGGGGACACAGCTGTACCTCTTCCTTTTTTAATTCGTCTTTCTTTTTCTTATCTGCTCCTGTCACACTCCTTGTTTCGATCCTTGCTTTTGCTTTTTCCCTAACATCCCTCTCCGGGTCTATTTCTTCTGTTCCTTCACTTTCTTCACGTCCTCCCTCTGCTCCCGCAAGGGGCGCAGAAGGCTGGACATAGGGAGCGGGTAAATGATCGAGTGGGTCCCACTTCCGCTCCCCTTTAATGCCCAATTTAAAACTCCTTGTTGTTACTCCTGGCCAGGGAGCCCAACAAAAAGCATAAGCAATTTCTTCCGGTTTTACATTTGGTTTTGAATTAACGTAAATGTTTAAGGCTTGTCGTACCCAATCCTCCTCAGACCCAAGCCGCGGCCACCAGACCGCAGGTTTTTCTATCGGCTGTTTCGACCAAATTAAACAGTACTGTATCATTTTTTTTCTTTTGTTTCCCTTTTAGTCTTCCACATCCCCAATTCTCAAACATTCTACCGAGGGGGCTATCAGGAGGAACCCCCGGGTATGGTCCCGGTCTTTCCGTTTCTTCTTTCTTTTTAGAGCCACCCCCTCCCATCTTATTCCGCTCTTACTTAATCCCGCACCCTTCTACTGCAACAGTAGGCACTTTACCCGGTGCGTCCCAAGGACTTTTATCAGGAGGACCCCAGGGTAGCGATCCCGGTCTTCTCCATCCTTACTTATTCCCGCACCCTTCTACTATAATAGTAGGCACTTACCCGGTGCGTCCTGGGGACTTCCAGTACAAGGTACTGTCCCCTTCTCCCCGTTTACCGCTCTGCACTGTCCGGATATCACTCGCTCAAGCCGCGTCGGAGCGACGAGCAAGGGGTCAGGGACCGCCAAACTCGGCGAGGTGCACCGTCTCCGATGTCCTTCCTCGTGTCCACCGCAGCCGGAGTGTGGATCCCGGACGAGCCCCCACGTTGTCAGAAACACACTGAGTCTCAGCAATTTGCAGAACGGTAAACTTTATTTTTCGAGTCTGCAGAGTCGGACCCAACCAGCTCCTGCTAGATTGAGTGCCGAATTACACTTTGCACAGTTTTTTATACCTTCCTTGTTTACGACTTTGTGAGTTGCACCCATGTAAGGTGCAGACATTCTTCCTTAATCTCATTACAAAATTACAAATGTGATTACCCTTTGGCCCACTTATCAGCCTCAGCGCATTAACACCGTTATTGTTCAACCGTTAAGCATGTCTTCCCGTTACCCGTATCGCTTCTTTAATCAGCAAGCTATTGTTTCATCCTGATTTTGCAAATTGGTTTATACGTTGCCCTGCAAGTTGCTTTGCACGTTCTTTCTGTGTCAGCACATTCTAAATGGACTCCTTAAGAACCGTCTTTAATTTAATCATTTCTCTCACTAATAACAACGACTTTTTAATTCTATGTTTCTGTGTAATATTCACGCCTTGATTTTAGCGTTACACTTCAGCCTGTATTGTTGACAAATACGTAACAGAAACTTCAAATAGTTAGTAATGCGAATCAAAACATTTCATTTGCGGATAAAAGCAAAGTACTATAGATCCATCTATAACCATTTAACAATGATTTACAGTCTGCCAAATCTGTTTCGTGCTTTAATAAAGTTACGTGCTAAAGTAGTTGAAACCGTTTGCTCATAGTATAACAGACGTTTGCAAATCAAACGAATTGTATTTGCAATTCCACCATCAATGCTATACTGCAAGTTACTAAAATTACTTTTCCTTTGTATTGTATGGTGCTACTTATTATCATGACTTTGCGATAGAACTGGCAAGTAGGAATAATGTACGTACACATTGCAAAAATGCGAATAATAGACTTTAAAACACTGATGAAAAGTGAATATTTCAGTTTTCCGGAAAAGAAATGCGTGCTAACTCGATGCAAGCTAATCAATTATACATGATAGAAATGAAGACTACAAATGAAAGGACTCTTATATGCTGCCACTAAATATACAGCAGTTGTTATTTACACATGAGAACATTTTTTCCCAGTGATCGTATAACAGATGATCCTATTACAGCCGTTTGCAAATGAAACGAATCTTATTTGTATCCAATATAAATTGAATACTGCAGTTTCCTAAATATACTTTTCCTTTTAGAATTGCATGGTCATAACTGTTTTCCGGAATTTGCTGTAGACGAAGCTGCATAATGTACGTCCACATTGCAGAAAATGCAAACATTAGTCTGTAAAATGTCCAGATGAAAACTGACCATTTCTGTATTGATTAAAAGAAATTCGTGCTGACTAGATATAAGCATCTTAATTGTCAATGATACAATTGGAGACTACAACGGAAAGCACTCTTATATGCTGCCACTGAAGTTACTGTAGATAAATGACTATTTACACGTAAGAAATTTTTTTCACAAAGAATTCGGTAAATAAAATGTAACCTAAATGATCTGTTGGATGTTGATAATAACAACGGCTTTTTAATTCTATGTTTCTGTGTAATATTCACGCCTTGATGTTAGCGTTACACTTCAGCCTGTATTGTTAAGGACAAATACGTAAGAGAAACTTCAAATAGTTAGTAATGCGATTCAAAACATTTCATTTGCGGATAAAAGCAAAGTACTAGTGATCCATCTATAACCATTTAACAATGATTTACAGTCTGCCAAATCTGTTCCGTGCTTTAATAAAGTTACGTGCTAAAGTAGTTGAAACGGTTTGCACATAGTATAACAGACGTTTGCAAATCAAACGAATAGTATTTGCAATTCCAGCGACAATGCTATACTGCAGGTTATTAAAAATACTTTTCCTTTAAGTATTGTATGGTGCTAATTATTATCATGACTTTGCGATAGAACTGGCAAGTAGGAATAATGTACGTATACATTGCAAAAATGCGAATAATAGACTTTAAAACACTGATGAAAAGTTAATATTTCAGTTTTCCGGAAAAGAAATGCGTGCTAACTCGATGCAAGCTTATCAATTATACATGATAGAAAGGAAGACTACAAATGAAAGGACTCTTATATGCTGCCACTAAATCTACAGCAGTTAAGTTATTTACACATGAGAACATTTTTTCCCAGTGATCGTATAACAGATGATACTATTACACCCGTTTGCAAATCAAACGAATCTTATTTGTATCGAATATAAATTGAATACTGCAGTTTCCTAAATATACTTTTCCTTTTAGAATTGCATGGTCTTAACTGTTTTCCGGAATTTGCTGTGGACGCAGACTTAAGCTGCATAATGTACGTCCACATTGCAGAAAATGCAAACATTAGTCGGTAAAATGTCCAGATGAAAACTGACCATTTCTGTATTGATTAAAAGAAATTCGTGCTGAGTAGATATAAGCATCTTAATTGTCCATGATACAATTTGGAGACTACAACGGAAAGGACTCTTATATGTTTTCACTGAAGTTACTGTAGATAAATGACTATTTACACATAAGAAATTGATTTCACAAAGAATTCGGTAAATAAAATGTAATCTAAATGATCTGTTGGATGGTGCTAATAACAACGGCTTTTTAATTCTATGTTTCTGTGTAATATTCACGCCTTGATGTTAGCGTTACACTTCAGCCTGTATTGTTAAGGATAAATACGTAAGAGAAACTTCAAATAGATAGTAATGCGAATCAAAACATTTCATTTGCGGATAAAAGCAAAGTACTAGTGATCCATCTATAACCATTTAACAATGATTTGCAGTCTGCCAAATCTGTTTCGTGCTTTAATAAAGTTACGTGCTAAAATAGTTGAAACCGTTTGCTCATAGTATAACAGACGTTTGCAAATCAAACGAATGGTATTTGCAATTCCACCATCAATGCTATACTGCAGGTTACTAAAATTACTTTTCGTTTGTATTGTATGGTGCTAATTATTATCATGACGTTGCGATAGAACTGGCAAGTAGGAATAATGTACGTACACATTGCAAAAATGCGAATAATAGACTTTAAAACACTGATGAAAAGTGAATATTATACTTTTCTGGAATAGAAATGCGTGATAACTCGATGCAAGCTTATCAATTATACATGATAGAAATGAAGACTACAAATGAAAGGACTCATATGCTGCCACTAAATCTACAGCAGTTGTTATTTACACATCAGAACATTTTTTCCCAGAGATTGTATAACAGCTGAAAGTATAACATCCGTTTTCCAATCAAAACTATCTTATTTCCATCCAGTACAAATTCTATACAGCAGTTTCCTAAGTATATTCCTTGTAGAATTGCATGGTCCTAACTGTTTTCCGGATTTTGCTGTAGACACATACTTAAGTTGCATAATGTACGTCCACTTTGCACAAAATGCAAATATTTTTCGGTAAAATGTCCAGATGAAAACTGACCATCTCTGTATTGATTAAAAGAAATTCGTGCTGAGTAGATATAAGCATCTTAATTGTCCATGATACAATTGGAGACTACAACTGACAGGACTCTTATATGTTTTCATTGAAGATACTGTAGATAAATGATTATTTACACATAAGAGAAATTTTTTTGACAAAAAATTCGGTAAATAAAATGTAAACTAAATGATCTGTTGGATGTTCCTAATAACAACGGCTTTTTAATTCTATGTTTCTGTGTAATATTCACGCCTTGATTTTAGCGTTACACTTCAGTCTGCATTGTTAAGGACAAATACGTAACAGAAACTTCAAATTGTTAGTAATGCGAATCAAAACATTAAATTTTCCGAGAAAAGGAAAGTACTAGTGATCCATCTATAACCTTTTAACAATGATTTACAGTCTACCAAATATGTTTCGTGCTTTAATAAAGTTACGTGCTAAAGTAGTTTGGAACCGTTTGCACATAGTATAACAGACGTTTGCAAATTAAACGAATAGTATTTGCTATTCCAGCGAAAATGCTATACTACAGGTTATTAAAATTACTTTTCCTTTAAGTATTGTATGGTGCTAATTATTATCATGACTTTGCGATAGAACTGGCAAGTAGGAATAATGTACGTAGACATTGCAAAAATGCGAATAATAGACTTTAAAACACTGATGAATAGTGATTTATAGTTTTCCGGAAAAGAAATGCGTGATAACTCGATGCAAGGTTATCAATTATACATGATAGAAATGAAGACTACAAATGAAAGGACTCTTATATGCTGCCACTAAATCTACAGCAGTTGTTATTTACACGAGAATATTTTTTCATAGAGATCGTATAACAGCTGATAGTATAACATCCGTTTTGAAATCAAAACTATCTTAGTTCCATCCAGTAGAAATTGTATACAGCCGTTTCCTATATATAGTTTTCCTTTTAGAGTTGCATGGTCCTCACTGTTTTCCTGACTTTGCTGTAGAAGCAGACTTAAGCTGAATAATATACGTCCACTTTGCACAAAATGCAAATATTTTTCGGTAAAATGTCCAGATGAATACTGACCATTTCTGTATTGATTAAAAGAAATTCGTGCTGACTAGATATAAGCATCTTAATTGTCCATGATACAATTGGAGACTACAACTGACAGGACTCTTATATGTTTTCACTGAAGATACTGTAGATAAATGACTATTTACACATCAGAGAAATTTTTTTAACAAAGAATTTGGTAAATAAAATGTAACCTAAATGATCTGTTGGATGTTGCTAATAATAACGGCTTTTTAATTCTATGTTTCTGTGTAATATTCACGCCTTGATGTTAGCGTTACACTTCAGCCTGTATGGTTAAGGACAAATACGTAAGAGAAACTTCAAATAGTTAGTAGTGCGAATCAAAACATTTCATTTGCGGATAAAAGCAAAGTACTAGTGATCCATCTATAACCATTTAACAATGATTTACAGTCTGCCAAATCTGTTTCGTGCTTTAATAAAGTTACGTGCTAAAATAGTTGAAACAGTTTGCTCATACTATAACAGACGTTTGCAAATCAAACGAATTGTATTTGCAATTCCACCATCAATGCTATACTGCAGGTTACTAAAATTACTTTTCGTTTGTATTGTATGGTGCTAATTATTATCATGACTTTGCGATAGAACTGGCAAGTAGGAATAATGTACGTACACATTGCAAAAATGCGAATAATAGACTTCAAAACACTGATGAAAAGTGAATATTATAGTTTTCCGGAAAAGAAATGCGTGATAACTCGATGCAAGCTTATCAATTATACATGATAGAAATGAAGATTACAAATGAAAGGACTCTTATATGCTGCCACTAAATCTACAGCAGTTGTTATTTACACATGAGAATATTTTTTCCCAGAGATCGTATAACAGCTGATAGTATAACATCCGTTTTCAAATCAAAACTATCTTATTGCCATCCAGTATAAATTGTATACAGCAGTTTCCTAAATATACTTTTTCTTTTAGAGTTGCATGGTCCTCACTGTTTTCCTGACATTGCTGTAGAAGCAGACTTAAGCTGAATAATATACGTCCACTTTGCACAAAATGCAAATATTTTTCGGTAAAATGTCCAGAAGAAAACTGAGCATTGCTGCATTGATTAAAAGAAATTCGTGCTGACTAGATATAAGCATCTTAATTGTCCATGATACAATTGGAGACTACAACGGAAAGGACTCTTATATGCTGCTACTGAAGTTACTGTAGATAAATGACTATTTACACATAAGAGAAATTTTTTTCACAAAGAATTCGGTAAATAAAATGTAAACTAAATGATCTGTTGGATGTTCCTAATAACAACGGCTTTTTAATTCTATGTTTCTGTGTAATATTCACGCCTTGATTTTAGCGTTACAATTCAGTCTGCATTGTTAAGGACAAATACGTAACAGAAACTTCAAGTAGTTAGTAATGCGAATCAAAACATTAAATTTTCCGAGAAAAGCAAAGTACTAGTCATCCATCTATAACCTTTTAACAATGATTTACAGTCTGCCAAATCTGTTTCGTGCTTTAGTAAAGATACGTGCTAAAATAGTTGAAACCGTTTGCTCATAGTATAACAGACGTTTGCAAATTAAACGAATAGTATTTGCAATTCCAGCGAAAATGCTATACTACAGGTTATTAAAATTACTTTTCCTTTAAGTATTGTATGGTGCTAATTATTATCATGACTTTGCGATAGAACTGGCAAGTAGGAATAATGTACGTAGACATTGCAAAAATGCGAATAATAGACTTTAAAACACTGATGAATAGTGATTTATAGTTTTCCGGAAAAGAAATGCGTGATAACTCGATGCAAGGTTATCAATTATACATGATATAAATGGACTACAAATGAAAGGACTCTAATATGCTGCCATTATATCTACAGCAATTAAATTATTTACACATGAGAACATTT
Source organism: Hypanus sabinus (assembly GCF_030144855.1). Classification (NCBI taxonomy): domain Eukaryota; kingdom Metazoa; phylum Chordata; class Chondrichthyes; order Myliobatiformes; family Dasyatidae; genus Hypanus; species Hypanus sabinus. Next base: position 1,123,055 of record NW_026779034.1, read on the forward strand.
TTTCCCACAGATCGTATAACAGCTGATAGTATAACATCCGTTTTCCAATCAAAACTGTCTTATTTCCATCCAGTACAAATTGTATACAGCAGTTTCCTAAATATATTCCTTTTAGAATTGCATGGTCCTAAATGTTTTCCGGAATTTGCTGTAGACACAGACTTATGTTGCAAAATGTACGTCCAATTTGGACAAAATGCAAATATGTTTCGGTAAAATGTCCAGATGAAAACTGACCATTTCTGTATTGATTAAAAGAAATTCGTGCTGACTAGATATAAGCATCTTAATTGTCCATGATACAATTGGAGACTACAACGGAAAGGAATCTTATATGCTGCCACTGAAGTTACTGTAGATAAATGACTATTTACACATAAGAAAAATTTTTTTCACAAAGAATTCGGTAAATAAAATGTAATCTAAATGATCTGTTGGATGTTGCTAATAACAACGGCTTTTTAATTCTGTGCTTCTGTGTAATATTCACGCCTTGATGTCAGCGTTACACTTCAGCCTGTATTGTTTAGGACAAATACGTAACAGAAACTTCAAATAGTTAGTAATGCGAATCAAAACATTTCATTTGGGGATAAAAGCAAAGTACTAGTGATCCATCTATAACAATTTAACAATGATTTACAGTCTGCCAAATCTGTTCCGTGCTTTAATAAAGTTACGTGCTAAAGTAGTTGAAACCGTTTGCTCATAGTATAACAGACGTTTGCAAATGAAACGAATTGTATTTGCAATTCCACCATCTATGCTATACTGCAGGTTACTAAAATTACTTTTCGTTTCTATTCTATGGTGCTAATTATTATCATGACTTTGCGATAGAACTGGCAAGTAGGAATAATGTACGGACAGATTGCAAAAATGCGAATAATAGACTTTAAAACACCGATGAAAAGTGAATATTATAGTTTTCCGGAAAAGAAATGAGTGATAACTCGATGCAAGCTTATCTATTATACATGATAGAAATGAAGACTACAAATGAAAGGACTCTTATATGCTGCCACTAAATCTACAGCAGTTGTTATTTACACATGAGAACATTTTTTTCCCAGAGATGGTATAACAGCTGATAGTATAACATCCGTTTTCAAATCAAAACTATCTTATTTCCATCCAGTATAAATTGTATACAGCAGTTTCCTAAATATACTTTTCCTTTTAGAGTTGCATGGTCCTCACTGTTTAACTGACTTTGCTGTAGAAGCAGACTTAAGCTGAATAATATACGTCCACTTTACACAAAATGCAAATATTTTTCGGTAAAATGTCCAGATGAAAACTGACCATTTCTGTATTGATTAAAAGAAATTCGTGCTGAGTAGATATAAGCATCTTAATTGTCCATGATACAATTGAAGACTACAACTGACAGGACTCTTATATGTTTTCACTGAAGATACTGTAGATAAATGATTATTTACACATAAGAGAAATTTTTTTGACAAAAAATTCGGTAAATAAAATGTAAACTAAATGATCTGTTGGATGTTCCTAATAACAACGGCTTTTTAATTCTATGTTTCTGTGTAATACTCACGCCTTGATTTTAGCGTTACACTTCAGTCTGCATTGTTAAGGACAAATACGTAACAGAAACTTCAAATAGTTAGTAATGCGAATCAAAACATTTCATTTGCGGATAAAAGCAAAGTACTAGTGATCCATATAAAACCATTTAACAATGATTTGCAGTCTACCAAATATGTTCCGTGCTTTAATAAAGTTACGTGCTAAAGTAGTTGAAACCGTTTGCACATAGTATAACAGACGTTTGCAAATTAAACGAATAGTATTTGCTATTCCAGCGACAATGCCATACTGCAGGTTATTAAAATTACTTTTCCTTTAAGTATTGTATGGTGCTAATTATTATCATGACTTTGCGATAGAACTGGCAAGTAGCAATAATGTACGTGTATGGTGCTACTTATTATCATGACTTTGCGATAGAACTGGCAAGTAGGAATAATGTACGTATACATTGCAAAAATGCGAATAATACTTTAAAACACTGATGAAAAGTGAATATTTCAGTTTTCCGGAAAAGAAATGCGTGCTAACTCGATGCAAGCTTATCAATTATACATGATAGAAATGAAGACTACAAATGAAAGGACTCTTATATGCTGCCACTAAATATACAGCAGTTGTTATTTACACATGAGAACATTTTTTCCCAGCGATCGTATAACAGCTGATAGTATAACATCCGTTTTCAAATCAAAACTATCTTATTTCCATCAGTATAAATTGTATACAGCAGTTTCTTAAATATACTTTTCCTTTTAGAGTTGCATGGTCCTCACTGTTTTCCTGACATTGCTGTAGAAGCAGACTTAAGCTGAATAATATACGTCCACTTTGCACAAAATGCAAATATTTTTCGGTAAAATGTCCAGATGAAAACTGACCATTTCTGTATTGATTAAAAGAAATTCGTGCTGAGTAGATATAAGCATCTTAATTGTCCATGATACAATTGGAGACTACAACTGACCGGACTCTTATATGTTTTCACTGAAGATACTGTAGATAAATGACTATTTACACATAAGAGAAATTTTTTTGACAAAGAATTCGGTAAATAAAATGTAATCTAAATGATCTTTTGGATGTTGCTAATAATAACGGCTTTTTAATTCTATGTTGTGTGTAATATTCACGTCTTAATTTTAGCGTTACACTTCAGCCTGTGTTGTTGACAAATACGTAACAGAAACTTGAAATAGTTAGTAATGCGAATCAAAACATTAAATTTTCCGAGAAAAGCAAAGTACTAGTTATCCATCTATAACCATATAACAATGATTTACAGTCTGCCAAATCTGTTTCGTGCTTTAATAAAGTTACGTGCTAAAGTAGTTGAAACCGTTTGCTCATAGTATAACAGACCTTTGCAAATCAAACGAATTGTATTTGCAATTCCACCATCAATGCTATACTGCAGGTTACTAAAATTACTTTTCGTTTGTATTGTATGGTGCTAATTATTATCATGACTTTGCGATAGAACTGGCAAGTAGAAATAATGTACGTACACATTGCAAAAATGCGAATAATAGACTTTAAAACACTGATGAAAAGTGAATATTATAGTTTTCCGGAAAAGAAATGCGTGATAACTCGATGCAAGCTTATCAATTATACATGACAGAAATGAAGACTACAAATGAAAGGACTCTTATATGCTGCCACTAAATCTTCAGCAGTTGTTATGTACAGATGAGAACATTTTTTCCCAGAGATCGTATAACATCTGATAGTATAACATCCGTATTCAAATCAAAACTATCTTATTTCCATCCAGTATAAATTGTATACAGCAGTTTCCTAAATATACTTTTCCTTTTAGAGTTGCATGGTCCTCACTGTTTTCCTGACTTTGCTGTAGAAGCAGACTTAAGCTGAATAATATACGTCCACGTTGCACAAAATGCAAATATTTTTCGGTAAAATGTCCAGATGAAAACTGACCATTTCTGTATTGATTAAAAGAAATTCGTGCTGAGTAGATATAAGCATCTTAATTGTCCATGATACAATTGGAGACTACAACTGACCGGACTCTTATATGTTTTCACTGAAGATACTGTAGATAAATGACTATTTACACGTAAGAGAAATTTTTTTGACAAAGAATTCGGTAAATAAAATGTAAACTAAATGATCTGTTGGATGTTCCTAATAACAACGGCTTTTTAATTCTATGTTTCTGTGTAATATTCACGCCTTGATTTTAGCGTTACACTTCAGTCTGCATTGTTAAGGACAAATACGTAACAGAAACTTCAAATAGTTAGTAATGCCAATCAAAACATTAAATTTTCCGAGAAAAGCAAAGTACTAGTGATCCATCTATAACCTTTTAACAATGATTTACAGTCTACCAAATATGTTTCGTGCTTTAATAAAGTTACGTGCTAAAGTAGTTGAAACCGTTTGCACATAGTATAACAGACGTTTGCAAATTAAACGAATAGTATTTGCAATTCCAGCTACAATGCTATACTGCAGGTTATTAAAATTACTTTTCCTTTAAGTATTGTATGGTGCTAATTATTATCATGACTTTGCGATAGAACTGGCAACTAGGAATAATGTACGTATACATTGCAAAAATGCGAATAATACTTTAAAACACTGATGAAAAGTGAATATTTCAGTTTTCCGGAAAAGAAATGCGTGCTAACTCGATGCAAGCTTATCAATTATACTTGATAGAAATGAAGACTACAAATGAAAGGACTCTTATATGCTGCCATTATATCTACAGCAATTAAATTATTTACACATGAGAACATTTTTTCCCAGAGATCGTATAACAGCTGATAGTATAACATCCGTTTTCCAATCAAAACTATCTTATTTCCATCCAGTAAAAATTGTATACAGCAGTTTCCTAAATATATTCCTTTTAGAATTGCATGGTCCTAGCTGTTTTCCGGAATTTGCTGTAGACACAGACTTAAGTTGCATAATGTACGTCCAATTTGCACAAAATGCAAATATGTTTCGGTAAAATGTCCAGATGAAAACTGACCATTTCTGTATTGATTAAAAGAAATTCGTGCTGACTAGATATAAGCATCTTAATTGTCCATGTTACAATTGGGGACTACAACGGAAAGGACGCTTATATGCTGCCACTGAAGTTACTGTAGATAAATGACTATTTACACATAAGAGAAATTTTTTTCACAAAGAATTCGGTAAATAAAATGTAATCCAAATGATCTGTTGGACGTTGCTAATAACAACGGCTTTTTAATTCAATGTTTCTGTGTAATATTCACGCCTTGATGTTAGCGTTACACTTCAGCCTGTATTGTTAAGGACAAATACGGAAGAGAAACTTCAAATAGTTAGTAATGCGAATCAAAACATTTCATTTGCGGATAAAAGCAAAGTACTAGTGATCCATCTATAACGATTTAACAATGATTTACAGTCTGCCAAATCTGTTTCGTGCTTTAATAAATTTACGTGCTAAAATAGTTGAAGCCGTTTGCTCATAGTATAACAGACGTTTGCAAATGAAACGAATAGTATTTGCAATTCCAGCGACAATGCTATACTGCAGTTTATTAAAATTACTTTTCCTTTAAGTATTGTATGGTGCTAATTATTATCATGAGTTTGCGATAGAACTGGCAAGTAGGAATAATGTACGTATACATTGCAAAAATGCGAATAATAGACTTTAAAACACTGATGAAAAGAGAATATTTCAGAGTTCCGGAAAAGAAATCCGTGCCAACTCGATGCAAGCTTATCAATTATACATGATAGAAATGAAGACTACAAATGAAAGGACTCTTATATGCTGCCACTAAATATACAGCAGTTGTTATTTACACATGAGAACGTTTTTTCCCAGCGATCGTATAACAGCTGATAGTATAACATCCGTTTTCAAATCAAAACTATCTTTTTTCCATCCAGAATAAATTGTATACAGCAGTTTCCTAAATATACTTTTCCTTTTAGAGTTGCATGGTCCTCATTGTTTTCCTGACATTGCTGTAGAAGCAGACTTAAGCTGAATAATATACGTCCACTTTGCACAAAATGCAAATATTTTTCGGTAAAATGTCCAGATGAAAACTGACCATTTCTGTATTGATTAAAAGAAATTCGTGCTGAGTAGATATAAGCATCTTAATTGTCTATGATACAATTGGACACTACAACTGACAGGAATCTTATATGTTTTCACTGAAGATACTGTAGATAAATGACTATTTACACATAAGAGAAATTTTTTTGACAAAGAATTCGGTAAATAAAATGTAATCTAAATGATCTGTTAGATGTTCCTAATAACAACGGCTTTTTAATTCTGTTTCTGTGTAATATTCACGCCTTGATTTTAGCGTTACACTTCATTCTGCATTGTTAAGGACAAATACGTAACAGAAACTTCAAATAGTTAGTAATGCGACTCAAAACATTAAATTTTCCGAGAAAAGTAAAGTACTAGTGATCCATCTATAACCTTTTAACAATGATTTACAGTCTACCAAATATGTTTCGTGCTTTAATAAAGTTACGTGCTAAAGTAGTTGAAACCGTTTGCACATAGTATAACAGACGTTTGCAAATTAAACGAATAGTATTTGCAATTCCAGCGACAATGCTATACTGCAGGTTATTAAAATTACTTTTCCTTTAAGTATTGTATGGTGCTAATTATTATCATGACCTTGCGACAGAACTGGCCTTAAATAATGTACGTACAGATTGCAAAAATGCGAATAATAGACTTTAAAACACTGATGAAAAGAGAACATTTTAGTTTTCCGGAAAAGAAATCCGTGCCAACTCGATGCAAGCTTATCAATTTTACATGATAGAAATGAAGACTACAAATGAAAGGACTCTTATATGCTGCCATTATATCTACAGCAATTAAATTATTTACACATGAGAACATTTTTTCCCAGAGATCGTATAACAGCTGATAGTATAACATCCGTTTTCCAATCAAAACTATCTTATTTCCATCCAGTAAAAATTGTATACAGCAGTTTCCTAAATATATTCCTTTTAGAATTGCATGGTCCTAGCTGTTTTCCGGAATTTGCTGTAGACACAGACTTAAGTTGCATAATGTACGTCCAATTTGCACAAAATGCAAATATGTTTCGGTAAAATGTCCAGATGAAAACTGACCATTTCTGTATTGATTAAAAGAAATTCGTGCTGACTAGATATAAGCATCTTAATTGTCCATGTTACAATTGGGGACTACAACGGAAAGGACGCTTATATGCTGCCACTGAAGTTACTGTAGATAAATGACTATTTACACATAAGAGAAATTTTTTTCACAAAGAATTCGGTAAATAAAATGTAATCTAAATGATCTGTTGGACGTTGCTAATAACAACGGCTTTTTAATTCAATGTTTCTGTGTAATATTCACGCCTTGATGTTAGCGTTACACTTCAGCCTGTATTGTTAAGGACAAATACGGAAGAGAAACTTCAAATAGTTAGTAATGCGAATCAAAACATTTCATTTGCGGATAAAAGCAAAGTACTAGTGATCCATCTATAACGATTTAACAATGATTTACAGTCTGCCAAATCTGTTTCGTGCTTTAATAAATTTACGTGCTAAAATAGTTGAAGCCGTTTGCTCATAGTATAACAGACGTTTGCAAATGAAACGAATAGTATTTGCAATTCCAGCGACAATGCTATACTGCAGTTTATTAAAATTACTTTTCCTTTAAGTATTGTATGGTGCTAATTATTATCATGAGTTTGCGATAGAACTGGCAAGTAGGAATAATGTACGTATACATTGCAAAAATGCGAATAATAGACTTTAAAACACTGATGAAAAGAGAATATTTCAGAGTTCCGGAAAAGAAATCCGTGCCAACTCGATGCAAGCTTATCAATTATACATGATAGAAATGAAGACTACAAATGAAAGGACTCTTATATGCTGCCACTAAATATACAGCAGTTGTTATTTACACATGAGAACGTTTTTTCCCAGCGATCGTATAACAGCTGATAGTATAACATCCGTTTTCAAATCAAAACTATCTTTTTTCCATCCAGAATAAATTGTATACAGCAGTTTCCTAAATATACTTTTCCTTTTAGAGTTGCATGGTCCTCATTGTTTTCCTGACATTGCTGTAGAAGCAGACTTAAGCTGAATAATATACGTCCACTTTGCACAAAATGCAAATATTTTTCGGTAAAATGTCCAGATGAAAACTGACCATTTCTGTATTGATTAAAAGAAATTCGTGCTGAGTAGATATAAGCATCTTAATTGTCTATGATACAATTGGACACTACAACTGACAGGAATCTTATATGTTTTCACTGAAGATACTGTAGATAAATGACTATTTACACATAAGAGAAATTTTTTTGACAAAGAATTCGGTAAATAAAATGTAATCTAAATGATCTGTTAGATGTTCCTAATAACAACGGCTTTTTAATTCTGTTTCTGTGTAATATTCACGCCTTGATTTTAGCGTTACACTTCATTCTGCATTGTTAAGGACAAATACGTAACAGAAACTTCAAATAGTTAGTAATGCGACTCAAAACATTAAATTTTCCGAGAAAAGTAAAGTACTAGTGATCCATCTATAACCTTTTAACAATGATTTACAGTCTACCAAATATGTTTCGTGCTTTAATAAAGTTACGTGCTAAAGTAGTTGAAACCGTTTGCACATAGTATAACAGACGTTTGCAAATTAAACGAATAGTATTTGCAATTCCAGCGACAATGCTATACTGCAGGTTATTAAAATTACTTTTCCTTTAAGTATTGTATGGTGCTAATTATTATCATGACCTTGCGACAGAACTGGCCTTAAATAATGTACGTACAGATTGCAAAAATGCGAATAATAGACTTTAAAACACTGATGAAAAGAGAACATTTTAGTTTTCCGGAAAAGAAATCCGTGCCAACTCGATGCAAGCTTATCAATTTTACATGATAGAAATGAAGACTACAAATGAAAGGACTCTTATATGCTGCCATTATATCTACAGCAATTAAATTATTTACACATGAGAACATTTTTTCCCAGAGATCGTATAACAGCTGATAGTATAACATCCGTTTTCCAATCAAAACTATCTTATTTCCATCCAGTAAAAATTGTATACAGCAGTTTCCTAAATATATTCCTTTTAGAATTGCATGGTCCTAGCTGTTTTCCGGAATTTGCTGTAGACACAGACTTAAGTTGCATAATGTACGTCCAATTTGCACAAAATGCAAATATGTTTCGGTAAAATGTCCAGATGAAAACTGACCATTTCTGTATTGATTAAAAGAAATTCGTGCTGACTAGATATAAGCATCTTAATTGTCCATGTTACAATTGGGGACTACAACGGAAAGGACGCTTATATGCTGCCACTGAAGTTACTGTAGATAAATGACTATTTACACATAAGAGAAATTTTTTTCACAAAGAATTCGGTAAATAAAATGTAATCTAAATGATCTGTTGGACGTTGCTAATAACAACGGCTTTTTAATTCAATGTTTCTGTGTAATATTCACGCCTTGATGTTAGCGTTACACTTCAGCCTGTATTGTTAAGGACAAATACGGAAGAGAAACTTCAAATAGTTAGTAATGCGAATCAAAACATTTCATTTGCGGATAAAAGCAAAGTACTAGTGATCCATCTATAACGATTTAACAATGATTTACAGTCTGCCAAATCTGTTTCGTGCTTTAATAAATTTACGTGCTAAAATAGTTGAAGCCGTTTGCTCATAGTATAACAGACGTTTGCAAATGAAACGAATAGTATTTGCAATTCCAGCGACAATGCTATACTGCAGTTTATTAAAATTACTTTTCCTTTAAGTATTGTATGGTGCTAATTATTATCATGAGTTTGCGATAGAACTGGCAAGTAGGAATAATGTACGTATACATTGCAAAAATGCGAATAATAGACTTTAAAACACTGATGAAAAGAGAATATTTCAGAGTTCCGGAAAAGAAATCCGTGCCAACTCGATGCAAGCTTATCAATTATACATGATAGAAATGAAGACTACAAATGAAAGGACTCTTATATGCTGCCACTAAATATACAGCAGTTGTTATTTACACATGAGAACGTTTTTTCCCAGCGATCGTATAACAGCTGATAGTATAACATCCGTTTTCAAATCAAAACTATCTTTTTTCCATCCAGAATAAATTGTATACAGCAGTTTCCTAAATATACTTTTCCTTTTAGAGTTGCATGGTCCTCATTGTTTTCCTGACATTGCTGTAGAAGCAGACTTAAGCTGAATAATATACGTCCACTTTGCACAAAATGCAAATATTTTTCGGTAAAATGTCCAGATGAAAACTGACCATTTCTGTATTGATTAAAAGAAATTCGTGCTGAGTAGATATAAGCATCTTAATTGTCTATGATACAATTGGACACTACAACTGACAGGAATCTTATATGTTTTCACTGAAGATACTGTAGATAAATGACTATTTACACATAAGAGAAATTTTTTTGACAAAGAATTCGGTAAATAAAATGTAATCTAAATGATCTGTTAGATGTTCCTAATAACAACGGCTTTTTAATTCTGTTTCTGTGTAATATTCACGCCTTGATTTTAGCGTTACACTTCATTCTGCATTGTTAAGGACAAATACGTAACAGAAACTTCAAATAGTTAGTAATGCGACTCAAAACATTAAATTTTCCGAGAAAAGTAAAGTACTAGTGATCCATCTATAACCTTTTAACAATGATTTACAGTCTACCAAATATGTTTCGTGCTTTAATAAAGTTACGTGCTAAAGTAGTTGAAACCGTTTGCACATAGTATAACAGACGTTTGCAAATTAAACGAATAGTATTTGCAATTCCAGCGACAATGCTATACTGCAGGTTATTAAAATTACTTTTCCTTTAAGTATTGTATGGTGCTAATTATTATCATGACCTTGCGACAGAACTGGCCTTAAATAATGTACGTACAGATTGCAAAAATGCGAATAATAGACTTTAAAACACTGATGAAAAGAGAACATTTTAGTTTTCCGGAAAAGAAATCCGTGCCAACTCGATGCAAGCTTATCAATTTTACATGATAGAAATGAAGACTACAAATGAAAGGACTCTTATATGCTGCCATTATATCTACAGCAATTAAATTATTTACACATGAGAACATTTTTTCCCAGAGATCGTATAACAGCTGATAGTATAACATCCGTTTTCCAATCAAAACTATCTTATTTCCATCCAGTAAAAATTGTATACAGCAGTTTCCTAAATATATTCCTTTTAGAATTGCATGGTCCTAGCTGTTTTCCGGAATTTGCTGTAGACACAGACTTAAGTTGCATAATGTACGTCCAATTTGCACAAAATGCAAATATGTTTCGGTAAAATGTCCAGATGAAAACTGACCATTTCTGTATTGATTAAAAGAAATTCGTGCTGACTAGATATAAGCATCTTAATTGTCCATGTTACAATTGGGGACTACAACGGAAAGGACGCTTATATGCTGCCACTGAAGTTACTGTAGATAAATGACTATTTACACATAAGAGAAATTTTTTTCACAAAGAATTCGGTAAATAAAATGTAATCTAAATGATCTGTTGGACGTTGCTAATAACAACGGCTTTTTAATTCAATGTTTCTGTGTAATATTCACGCCTTGATGTTAGCGTTACACTTCAGCCTGTATTGTTAAGGACAAATACGGAAGAGAAACTTCAAATAGTTAGTAATGCGAATCAAAACATTTCATTTGCGGATAAAAGCAAAGTACTAGTGATCCATCTATAACGATTTAACAATGATTTACAGTCTGCCAAATCTGTTTCGTGCTTTAATAAATTTACGTGCTAAAATAGTTGAAGCCGTTTGCTCATAGTATAACAGACGTTTGCAAATGAAACGAATAGTATTTGCAATTCCAGCGACAATGCTATACTGCAGTTTATTAAAATTACTTTTCCTTTAAGTATTGTATGGTGCTAATTATTATCATGAGTTTGCGATAGAACTGGCAAGTAGGAATAATGTACGTATACATTGCAAAAATGCGAATAATAGACTTTAAAACACTGATGAAAAGAGAATATTTCAGAGTTCCGGAAAAGAAATCCGTGCCAACTCGATGCAAGCTTATCAATTATACATGATAGAAATGAAGACTACAAATGAAAGGACTCTTATATGCTGCCACTAAATATACAGCAGTTGTTATTTACACATGAGAACGTTTTTTCCCAGCGATCGTATAACAGCTGATAGTATAACATCCGTTTTCAAATCAAAACTATCTTTTTTCCATCCAGAATAAATTGTATACAGCAGTTTCCTAAATATACTTTTCCTTTTAGAGTTGCATGGTCCTCATTGTTTTCCTGACATTGCTGTAGAAG